>NW_027466056.1:5645000-5657500 GCF_046127955.1 Nelusetta ayraudi
TAATATAGAATAGAACGTCTTTCTATTCTATTCTATTCTATTCCATTCTATTCTATTCTAATAATAATGATGAGGATGGTCCTGATGATGAAATATTTTTGTTTAAAACAACAATGAAATAAATCAAGACACACCCGGAAGTGCAGTGCAGGGGAGGAAACTCACCACGTTCGTGAGGAAATCTCCGTCGCTGAGCTCCTCCAGGTCCAACAGGTTGCTCCCCCCAGACGGGTAGAGTTTGTCCGCCGCCAGGCTGTCCAGAATAGACTCCATCATGACCAGTGTGTGTGTGTGTGTGTGTGTGTGTGTGTGTGTGTGTGTGTGTGTGTCAGCTCGCTGCTCGGTTAGCTCGTCAACTCATTAAGGCGAGGCTGTTTTTATTTGATTTTTTATTTTTTGCTTTTTGTTTCCTCTCCCTCCCCCTTCCCCTGTCAAACTGCAGCGATCGCGCTTCCTCTTCTCTTCTTTTCTTTTCTCCTCTTTCTCTCTCTCTCCCTCTCCGTGCGTAAAAACGCGCCGGGCGCCGCCGGACCAACTCAGTCACCTCCGTACGACCAACTCGCAGCAGACGTCCGTCACTGACATCCACCACGACGGCCTTAAAGCTGCAGCGGACACAGCCCCATCCATCCAGCTGTGCGCGCGTGTGCTGAGTCTCTGTCGCCGTCTCGCGTGCGCCTCTCTCCTCCTTCCTGGAGCCAATGAATATTCAGCGGGGCCACGCCCACCCGCTGGTGTCCAATTACGAGCACTGTCCACCCACCCCCCTACACACACCACACACACACACACACACACACACAAAAAACGCAGCACGTTTATAACTCTTTATTAGTGTTGTAGTCAAGACTGCACCAACCGAGACCAAGACATTATCAAGACTAAAGAGTATCGAGATCGAGACAAGACCAAGACAACAAAACAGAAAAAAATGAACAGTATCTTTTTGGAAAAATAATAATAAATTGAAGTTTGCCTCTTTTGTCAGCGAGGTATCTTTTCAAAATTTTCTTCAACATTTTGCTGCTTTTCCAACTATTTTGAACCATTTTCAACAAAAAAAATTTGCTTCATAAAATAAATTAACTAGTAATAAGAGGGCAGGGCGTCACTCTGGGTGTCACAAACAGCGTAAAAAAGCAGCAGCTGGATTGTTTTCCGTTATTATCGTGTCATTGTATTGTTGGTTGAGTCTTAACCGGTCTGGATCCCCAGTCAGAGACAAGACTGAGACCCTTAAAAAGTGGCCTTGAGACCAATCTCGAGTCGCCTACTAAAACACTACTATTTACTATTAGTAGTAATATTTTACTTTTCTTCTCTCTTCCCATTTATCTGAGTCTAAACGACATCTCGGGGTTTGTTTTTGCGGACGGTTGTTTGCCGTTGTTTGATATCCGTTTCAAACGTGCCCGTTCTGATCGTTTACAGCCGGTGTAAACACCCGTCACGACGCGGAATTCGATATCTTTACATTCTGATTTGAGACACGTGCGGGTCTAAAATCAGGAACGGGCCGTATTTCCCTCACGCTCGGCCCCAGACGACCTCCTCGGTTAACCTAATCTGAGTGGCCCAGTCCCATCTCGTTGTTTTTATTGAAATTATTATTTAAATTTTGTTGTTTTTTTTGCCTCCTCAGTACCAACTGTCTGAGCCAGAAGGGCAGGTTTGTGCACAAACAGTGACAGTGAAGTTAAATGAGAAGATTTTTCTTCTTTCTTGCAATGCGTGCCGCGGGTTTTTAACTCTGCAAGATAAATTATGTAAGCGCGTGCTATGAAGGTTACAGTAGAAGGAGAGAATGACGCTCAGAAAAAAAGATGCCTGCAGCTACAGAGCGTGCACACACACACACACACACGCACACACGCACACACAAGAAGTGGGAATGTGCGAGATATCATTTTGTCTCCCTTGATTGCTCAGGCTCGCCCGTCTCATTCCTCCCCTGTCATTTTGCAACAGACAGCCTCACTTTGAATGGGGGTGCGGGGGTAGGGAGGAAGGGAGGAAGGGAGGGAGTGAGGGAGGGGTTGGACGAAAAATTCTCCAGGGGGGAAGATAAACGCTCGCACAAACATCTGAGGTTACTTGTCTGTCACACAATCCACGTCAGCTTCAAAACAACATTGTGGCCGGTGATCGATTCCCCCCCCCCACACACACACACAAACACAGCCATATTTGCGTCTCAAACCGAATTTATCCCTATTTTCTTTTTTAAACGTCCACCCTGGCGCAGACCAACCGATCACATTGAGATTGACTGGACCGCTGACAGTAAGGACGATGGATGTGGACTTTTCGCGAGGTAGCAAATGTGCTCAGCGACGTCCGTTTTGGAGACGGACGAGGTTCAGAGTCTCCGTCTGAACGCCTGCCTGCTCCAAACTGGAGACGTGCCCTCAGCCCATCAATTTCCCGGCAGCAGCACTGGCTAGGCGAGGGTCTTCATTTAGTGAAAAGTTAGTTCTTATTTATCGTCCATACCGCATCCTAACACCAGAGGGGGAATTCCTCACAAATTTTCCCCTCTCTTGTCCAAACGAAGGTCACCTTCAAGGAAGTGGCTGGAGTGAAAAGAAAAACCTGCCGTCTCGGGTTTAAACACCTAGCGATACTTTTAGTAATACGTCTCTTATGTTCCCATTCAGACAATGGTCCCCTCCTGACGTTATGTAACAACTTTGCAGTCTCACCTTCTCAAATATCTTTCCTGGTTTTTCTTCTCTCCGTGCTTTCCTTATCGCAAACCCTTTTTCACACGGCCTTCCCTCATTCTCTTCCAGGTATTGGTTTACGAAGGTGTCCCACCCCGCCACCCTCCCACACCCGGGGGACAGTGGGTGGTTGCGTAACTTTCTCTAAGTTTTACCCCTCAGCTTCCATTCTCGATGTTTTGTGCGTTACACATATTTTACGACGCTGCGAAACAAACTTGAAACCCTTTATTTCGTCCAATCAGTCGGCCCTTCAACTGCTTGGCTGGAGAAAACGCGGCTTCTGTCGCGCCTTTCCTTTGAAATACCGGTTTGCTTTCGAGAGACCTCCCCCAACTGAGCAGTAGGGGGCACCCAGACGTTTGCGTTGGCTTGGGTTTGAATGTGAATTCACGGGGTGGGTATGCTCAGCAAGACGGAGCATACTGTATAGTTTTTCACCTCTTTCCTGCTTTAATATTAAAAGTTGAGTCCCAATGGACTGATATGTTGACATGACATGCATTGCTCGGAAATGACATGTCTCGCAATAGGGAATTATTTGTCTTACCGCCGTGAACTGGAATTTTGTTTTGCGGTGTAATTTCAGTCGCTGTAATCAGTATTAATTGGACTGAATTACCCTTTCCAGTCAGCTGTTGTGTTATTTCTATCAATACTTTAGATGAGATAACATGTAATTCCACTCTAGTTCTTTTGATCAGCTTATTTACTCAACATGAATTTATGCGCGAGGCATCGGTGCTTTGTCTGCTCCGATGCCAAGAGGATCCGTCATCTGTCGACGCAGGTTGTAACAGGCATCCCTTCCGATTGGACGACGGCTGTGATGATTCAAGTCATGACTCATCCTCTATTCTGAGCCGGGCGACTCCGGGTGCTGACCTTTTGTCTCCCTGGTGACCGCCGTGATGCAATCACCGCCGCGCGCACCCCATCTCCCGTCTCTCAGGATCAGATTTTTTTTTCCCTTTTTTTTTCCACCACAAAGCCTCTCTTGGTTAGAAAAACAGTTAACGCCTGAGACAGTGATGTTTTTTTTTTACCATCATTATTCATATATCCGCCCCCTCATTTCCTGTGCTGGACCGGCTAAGAGGCCCGAGCATATTCACTGAGGCGCCTGCTCTATTAATCACCACTTTGATATTAATGACTTATTTCCATGCATACCGTTTGGATGCAAACTAGACTTGGACGCCTCGGGAAAAATGCTTCCCCGTTTCCTCCAGCTTAAAAACTCACCTGTCATGAAAGCGGCAAGGAAAATAGTAAAATAGCACCCAAAAAAAACCTGCACCTGTCAGAACCTGTAAGAAGTAAATAATTACAAGAATATCACAAAAATGACTATTTTTGCCATGGGATACTTCAACAAAATTAGAATTTTCACCCATCTATGTACGTCAATCTCTACATAGGCGTTAGGGTCATTTTCTAATTCATCAACCCCGCCTTTTTTTAAAAGCATATCATTGCAAAACTCTTTTGAATGCAACTGAACGGTAAAAATAAAATATTAATCAAGTTCATCATTCTGTCTTTGTATGCAGTCTTTGATAGAGCTGCTTTCCCGGTTGGTGCAGTGTTGGTCCTTTTAGCACCTACAACAGACACGGAAAACTACGACCCGGGAGCCATTTGCGGCCCGTTAAGCTTTTTAATCCAGCCCCCCCAAACTAGAAGAAACTTATTTAATAGCAAGTAAGTCATGAAATAGCTGCGTTTCATTATTTTTTTCAGTGTTTTAAGAGTCATTTCAATAAAGAGCTAAATTACTTGCTTTCAACGCTTTTGTTCATTTTCAATTGATTAAAACACATGTTTTCTACATACTGTCTACAAACAATCACATTTTAGAACCCATTGTGGCCCACCAGTCAAAAAGTTTGCCCACCCCTGACCTACAAGCTATCGAGCCGCTTGTCCTACTGGCATCCAACAGATGGAAGGGAACCAGTCGAAGAAAAATGAGGCTCAGTGGCAACCGGTTGGCTTTGAGGTGGAGAGACGGGAAGAGACAGATGAAAGGCCAGCGTGTGAAGGTGTGCGTCTGCGGTGTTTGCATATTAGAGACCAGCCGATGAAATCTGGAAACCCAATTAATGGTGGGGAGTTTGCGAGTTGAGCAGTGAGCAGTCAGCGACGGTGCGGAATGAGAAATGAGCGTCAGGCTGAGGCATGTCAAAGAACCGGCACCCTGCCTCCGTGTTGGCCTGAGGTCCTGAACGTCGGATAATTGCGGCTAAAAGGCTAAACGCAGACACAACGAGCTCGCTATGTTGGAAGCAGCAAGTCTTTTCTTTCAGAGGAAGAAAGATTCATTGGTGTATGAACGTGCGTGTGAACGGGTGAATGAGAAGCCGTTGTAAATCGCTTTGGGGTACTGTGACGGTGCTGGAAAGCGCTATATAAGTGCAGTCCATTCATTCAAATTCTTTGGAAAAGGCTCCTTTACGGTTCTTGGATCTTTTCTCTCCACCATGCTGTAGGTCTGGTGACACATGTGGTGACTGATGGTCACTACACATTGAACATGGCGGCGGCTGTAACACCTTTTGCACCAAAACAGCTGTGCAACTCCTCTGCCACAGTGAGCAGAGAGCGAGAGAGAGAGAGAGGCGGGGTTGGAGTGACTGGAGCGTGGCTGTAATCAAAGCCAGTCTCGGCCCTCTTTTACACGCCGTTACATCATCTCCATAACTCCTTCTGCAACAAGTTTAGTCCGTCCGTGGACCTCAGGGATCGGCTCCACCGCTCGGTGGTGTGGACTTTCCATCGGAGGCTAAATCTTTGAGTTTGAAAATGACGACGGCGAACCACACACGACACCCGGTGATCGTATCCTCCCGAGGACTTTGGGTACGAGTGTACAATTGTGTCACATTTGCATTGCAAGGTGCTTGAAATTCAACCCTCTGCGTTGCACAGGGGCTGAATTCCTCTCTACTCTGGACTCTGCCGCCATCTAGTGAAGAAATTAGAGCATGACAGTGTTTTTCAAAACTAACGAATCTTGGCAACAACCCAAAAAAGAATAGAATAATTCATTTTCTGTATAAGGCTCCAAATGTGAAACATAAAGTCATGACACGGAAACTATACCAATAAAAGTTTTGTCCTGTAACAAGGAAGAGTTTCCTTAAAAAAAAGAAAAAGAAATAATCATATTTAATCATAACTCAACACTCAAATAGTCTCTCTGGAACTGTGATATAATAAAAAAATACTCCTACTGTTACAAAAAAACAACAACTTGGCAATATTCAGGGTGCAAACGTTGTCCCAAGTGAATATTTCAACACTTCCTCCTCACAGGGACCGACCGGACCGGAGCTGCTGATCCCCGGCCGTCACCACTGCATGGTCTTGGAGCGGGTCAGCTTCCTGGTGAGGGCGTGGCGGACGCTCAGCATGTAGGAGCGACGGTCGGGCAGGGGGCGCTGCTGATCCAACACCAGCCTGTGGGGAACACGAGAGAGGAGCTCAGCGTGTCCCCCCCAAAAAAATCCATGACATGGACCCGGGACGCTGGGAGGCCTGACCCAAACCTGATGAGCTGCAACACGGTAGCCTCCACGGCCAGCGCGGCCTCTGCCACCGACAGCTCCCTGAAGGTGCACCTGTGCACACACACACGCAGACGTGTTTTTTTCTTTATTTGAGATCATGATCACAAAAAGGAAGAATTTAACGTTTAGTAGGCGTACAAATCTTGCAGTTTCTTTTAAATGCTATTATTGCTGCTGCTGTTGTTGTTGTTGTTGTTGTTAGGAGGAAGAGTTTGGCTGTGCCCCGCCCAGCGCCTGATTGGTTCTTTGATTCTCCTTTTTTCTACACCTGGCTTAGCAGCAATGTTGCCCCATTCCTTTATATTGCAGAGCTCAAAACTAGTTAATAACTCCGAGAACCTCAAATATCAGGCAAAATAACTTCATACTCAAGGTTAGATAGTCTTTTATTTTGTCACCACTGACACACAGACCTCAAGTCCTTGGCCAGCGTCTGTCCTTCCTCTGTCGTCACCTCCCTCCCGATCTCCAGGTCCGCTTTGTTGCCGACCAGCACTGTAGGGACAACTGGCATGCGCATGTGCGCCAACAGAATAAATACATGCGTGCACAGAAATAACAGAAACAATAAACTGTCATAAATTTGCGGAAACGCAAATACAAATGCACACCACCTGCTTTTGCAGAGGACGGTCTACCAAGTATGGAAAGCATGTCCACTCGGTCTGTGTGTGTGTGTAAGTGGGAGCTGACAGCAGACAGTGAGAGGAAAAGCAGACCCGCGGTGGCAAACAGTGCTCTGGTTTGAAATAGCTGAGCAGCTGTTATGTCACTCCTTGAAGTCCTGCATAGTGTCTCCAAGTCACCTGCTCGCACACAAGCACCCGCGGCCGAGTGTTTTCCTTTCGCCGTGGAAATTAGTGACTTTCACGCCTCCAACCGAGGAACTTACTTGAGTATTTTGCTGTAAAACTTCTCAAGCGTTACGGGAGGGTGTCTAAAAGGCCCCAGGTGGATTGTTTGAAGATGGTGAGACTGTAAAAGTGAGCTTCGGTTGTGGGACAGTCACTGATCTTATGCTCATGAGACCAGCCAATACATAGTCAATGGAAATTGCCTTTGTAAGTCATGGTAATGGATCAAGCAACTGCCTTCTACTTCTTGCTGTGAGAATTTATGTTTTTTATTCCCTCTTTTTTCTAATTTCTTGTTGATGGCCCTTGAAGCCCTGCTAGTAGCTGGAAACATCACATGATGGAGCGTCGTTATATTAATAGCGTCGGTCAAATTTTAGTACCGCGAGATAACGAGCTGCGATGTCCAGATAATGGATGACGAGTCCTTCACAGTGTTGAGATAGCGGAATGAAAAATGACAGCAGTAAAAGATGGTCTGCACAAGTCCTCTGGATGCCAGGAAAGACTTATTGCGCCGCATCCAGCCAAGACTTTGGGCTCTGACCCCTGAAAGCCCTGAGTTCCATCGAGGTAGCTTCACTTTGAGAACACATGGTTGACAACTCGGGGTTTTCCTCAAGGTCTTGCCCGACAGTATCACATTCGGGCCCCCACCCCTTGGGCTCACCCACCCAGGCTCTGTTTGGTTTGGTCGATGAGCCTCTTGAGTGCGGGGACCTCCAGGAAGCTGGGCCGCTGTGTGATGGAGTAAAGCAGCAGGAAGCCGTCCGCCCAGCGGATGGAGGACTCCAAGGAAGCGGCGGTGCTGTCCTGGAGGAATGGAGGGGTCAAAAGAGACGGATCACTCAATAACGGTCGCCAATGTCCTCATTGTGGAAAACCAGTATGCTGTAGAGCTATAGAGAGCTTGCACCAAACAAATCTTCAGAAGACAAAACTAACCACTAGATGGCAATAAACAGTCAAGCCTTTTAACATTATAAGTAAAGCCAGAAAATAAAAAGTGCAAAGAAGAAAGTCTCCGCACTGAAAACAATACTTTTGGAATTTAAACCCATGGCAGTCTAGCTAACTGCGCATGCCAACAGGACAAATGAGGGTGCGTTTACCTTGCAGACTAAATCCAAAATCTCCAGCTCCACGGCTTCCTGGTCCACCACCCGACTGCACCTGTAGGTCATCTCTGTGGGCGCCAGAGGTTTTTTGTTTTGTTTTCATTTTGACGATGCAGGGATGTAGGAAACTGCATGACGCGTATGTATATTTTGCTGAAATATTTCCATGTGTCTTACCCTTTTTATGATCGTATTCCCCAATGAAGCGCCTGGTTAGGAAACGCACGCACAGCGCTGAGGACACAAAGCAGACGTTGTATCTCCGTGGAGAGCGACAATATGACCCAACTACAACCACGACCAGCGAATCCTGTTGATTTAACCTCCATGAGCTTTAGCTTTGAGGGAAGTTTGAGGTGCAAAATCAAGCTTTTGACACTGCATAAGGTCTCTGTGTCGCAGCTAAAAGACCAGTTTTAACTCAAATCGCTTTCACTGGTTTGGCTGGTGCTTCCTACTTTCTTTCATCTTTTATTGGTCCCTTCCCAACCTTGAACCTCAGCCCCAGCAGTCTACAAATCACCTGGGAAGCTTTCTTCTCGGAGCTGATGTCTGAGGGTTGATCCTACATTATGCATTGACGCACGATTCTTTCTTGATTTGTGTCGCTTTGACGGTGATCCCCCGCAGAAGTTTTTATTGCTTTGTTTAAAGCAGGCAGAGAGGTGCTCCGTCTTTTGTTAGAGTGGAAAAAAGTCTGGATGGGCCCATTAAAGAGGTCACTCCGTCGTACTGCGGCTGCCATTTGGACTTTTTTTTTATTTATTTTTTTATTTTTTTACAGCTTTAGAAATATTTAACATCGTGTGGTCTGCTGATAGGAATTTGTTAACATGTGGGGGATCTTGTCCAGCCAGAGGAGTTCCCCTTTATTTTTCAGTGCCTTTGGGGGCATTATTGTTGCAAAACTATTTGCAAATGCGTACCTGAAATCTGTGTGCGCGTATTCACATTTGTGCGTGTAATCAAGATCTGTGTGTGCGTAAACGAATATTTGTAAATGCGTATCCCAAATCCGTGTGCGCGAATTAACATTTGTGCGTGTAATCAAGATCTGTGTGTGCGTATTGAAATCTGTATGTGTGAAATACAAATGGGCACGTGTCTGTCACCCCTCACAACTCCGGTGCGAGTCCTCAATTCGCTGTCTTTACACACGTGACTTTCGCTATGCTTCTAGAAGCGTGGCAGATCCGCAAGCGTGCAGAGCGATTGGGTTGACTGTAACGTTCTTTGCCCTGGGCGCAGACTCACAGGCTCAACGCCGCAAAAGCAATACAGCCTTCACACCACTAGTTGGCGCGGAGCACTGAGTGATATAATGCTGCTATTGTGGGAGTACCAGAGTCCTACATACTCCATTGAGGTATTAGGTATTCCATCAGGTATGAACTACCACTCGCACTTAGCATTAACATGCGTCTCGAGCGATATTTTTTTTTAACCACTGGGGGCAGCAAAGCGCAAAACCATGGCTAGTTTTCCCTGAAAACAATTAAGAATCAACTTCCCGTCTTGTCCTGCGGGCTATATCAAGACGATTCTCACTGTTTTGGGAAACCCAAAAGTGGATCAACATGTATAAATCACTCGTTTTAATTCTACTGCAGCTCGTCCGTATTATCGGAAGTCGTGGATAACGCCGGTTAATTTAATCTCATGTGGGAAACTGCGACCGCTGCTCCACTGAAAAAATACGCTAGTGCGGAATAAAATGTATTAGCATCCTAATAAAGAGTCCAACAAAAATGATTTGTTTTCGCTTCTTGTTTGGAACTTTATAATGACGACGCGGGGAGGTGGGGCGCCGACCAAGTATGTACTTCCGCTTACACGGGAGAGGTGAGCAGAGTAGGAGGTCGTTAATGTGGGCAAAGATCGCATTCTGTTCACACGTCCGTGAGGAATGCTATGCTAAGTGTCGAAACCACCTCCCTGAGGTGGTTTGAGTGATCGGATGAAAATACGGATTTGGACTGTTTTCACTTGGTTACTTTGTGTGATTTTTGCCGATCGGAACACGAAAAACGCTTGAAATGACCAAGTGCAAACAGGGCCATGCTCCGCGCCAACTAGTGGTGTGAAGGCTGTATTGCTTTTGCGGCGTTTAGCCTGTGAATCTGCGCCCAGGGCAAAGGACGTTACAGACAACTCAATCGCTCTACACGCTTGCGGATCTGCCACGGCAGAAGTGTAGCAAAAGTCATGTGTGTAAAGACAGCGAATTGAGGACTCGCACCGGAGTTGAGAGACATTTACCCATTTGTATTTCACACATACAGATTTCAATATGCACCGATCACACACACAGATCTTGATTACACGCACAAATGTTAATTCGCGCACACGGATTTGAGATACGCATTTACAAATATTCGTTTACGCGCACAGATATAGGGACACGCATACACAGATCTTGATTACACGTACAAATGTGAATACACACACACATATTTCAGGTACGCATTTGCAAATAGTTTTGCTACAATGATACCCCCATACATAACTGAGCCCATGCGTTTTGTGCAACTACTCGTTTCCACCAGATGGGGGTGCCAAATCCCAAACTTACATTGAGGCCTCACTGAAGTTTTATTTTTATTTTGTTTTAACATTAAGGCTGTGCTTTTAACGCCATATCCATCCATGAACCCTGGAGTCTATCCCAGCAGCCCTTGGGGCGAAGTTTCTGAAACAGTACGATTAGCAAAAAGACGTAAAATCTTGCGGGAAAAAAAAGCCCCATTCTCAGCCTGTCTTCCCACAAGGCACTCCTCCAAACCAACGTGTTCCGCCGCTGCACGAGGTCGCCCCCGGCAGCCAAGGCCGGGTCACGGTGTGCGAGCACACTTTCCGCACTCGGCGTTGGAGCCGTGTCCATATTTAGCAGTAGCATTTCAACCCCAAACTTGAACTCTTTTATTTTGCTCCTTTGTCGTCCTCCCCTTACAGCCTCCCCCTTCGACCCGTCCTCCGAATAAGACCAGATATATACTTAGCTGCGTAAAACCAGCAGTGAACACTCACTCTATCCACTTAGTCACCTTGTATTTCCGCCTCCTGTTGTTTTGTACCTGTTTTCCCAGTATTCTGCATCCCCAGGATGAGCAGTTTAACCGGAGCCATCGTCCTCCGGGGCTGAAGGGCTCTGCATGGAAACGCTGCACGCGGGTGAGAGTTGAAAAAGAAGAGGGGAAGAGTGAAAATGAAAAATCAACGCAAGAGCCGCGATAGAGCAGAGGACGCAATAATACTGACCTGAAAGTGGAAATAGGTTCCAGTTATGGCGAGGAGCAAATAAATGAAGTGTGTGTATGTATGTATGAGTGTGTGAGTGTGCGTGTGCAGAGACACAGAGCAGACTGGAGGAAGAGGAGATGGGACTGTCGTGTGTCTCTGCTACTGTTTAGTTCTCCCCCCCCTCTCCCTCTTTCTCTCTCTCTCACTCTCCTCTCCACCTCCTTCTCTCTCTTTTTTGGAGTACAGAGACAGCAGTTGACAGCAGCTATTTGTCTGGAGTAGCTACAACTTTGCAGGCGTCACGTCCCACTATGGATGTTTTCAGCGCACTCGTAAACACACGTCTAAAAATAAGTTTGCCGTCCGATATTTAAATTCCTAAACGTGTGTCTTCGACTGTTGAGCCAGGTGAATGGCTGTTGCAGGTACTTCATGCTTTATTTTGAGCGGGGAAGTGAAGAGATGGGCAGTTTATACATATAATAGTATATATCTTAGAAAAAATATTAAGGTATTTAGGCCGCAATCTTTATTGCAGCAGACGCCAAAGCTTTGTTTGTTTGTTTTGTATAGCTCCTGCAGAGCTATATTTGTAACAGCATCATCTTCAGCCACTAGATGGCAGCAAAGCAACGTTTTAAAAAACAACAACAACAACAACAACAACAACAACGCGTCCCCTGTGATAGGCCAGACCCAGTGAAATGGCATCCTCAAAATTGCTGCTCTGATTAATAACAATACAAAAAAAAATAAAAAATCTAATATTATAAAAACAACAACGACGACAACCTATGATTATTATTTTTATTACTATAGCTATATGTTATGATGAGGGCGATACACGCGCACGCACGCACTGGCTCGTGTTCGTTAACGCGTCATCCCAAGCCGCATTAAAACGGATCGAGGCGACGGGCACGCGCCTCGGGCTCGGGCTTGACGAGCATCTGGCGCGCGTCTCCGTCTCTCATACTCCCCTCCCGTGCTGCG
>NW_027466056.1:6330000-6585000 GCF_046127955.1 Nelusetta ayraudi
CGATGTGGAGAATAATCTGACATTAGATGTTGATTTAGTCTTCAGTTATATGGTAAATTTATCCGAGTAATGCTTGTACTCTTTACCTCTGAGTTAAATAGAAAAGATTAAGTGTCATGTTTTTGTAACTATTGAGTTAGATGATATAAACCTCTGAATATCTCAACCTAGATGTCTGGGCTGTTCCGCCATGTTAAGAAGGTCACTGAATGATTTGTCTATATCTGCCATCACTGAACTAAGATAGGGATTAATCAGAATCCCAATGACCTTAGTTATATGGTAAGTTTCACTGGACATTATTCAAATCCGGAACCTCTGAGTTGGACAGATATGATTGGGTATCATGTTCGATACCCTCTGAATACTCCAACCCAGACATCAAGGCTATTCTTCCATGTTTAATAAACAAACTGAATAGTTTTGTTAATTTATAGAAGCCATCCCTGAAATGGAGACTAGTCAGATCACTAGAATTTAATTATTATTGAGTTTATATTTTTAATTATTAATCAAGTCTTTATCCCACGCGATATATAAAAGTAAAGTTATTATTATCAAATGGAGTCAGATTAAAGAGAAATTGGAGAAAGAGATGGAGAACACACCCACACGCACACACACACACACACAAGAGAGGGAGGAGAATCCACAACAGCAAGCTTGGCCAGCTGCAGATATGACAGTGTGTGTGTGTGTGTGTGTGTGTGTGTGTGTGTGTGTGTGTGTGTGTGTGTGTGTGTGTGTGTGTGTCCGTATTAAGCTTTTACCTGTAAAAAAAAAAAGAAGAAAAATTGTCAGTATATATATACAAAAATTATAATGTACAATGTTTTCCATAATGTCCTTGAAGAAAATGTCAATCGATAGATATTTAGATTCACCTCAGCAGTGTCTTTCCTTCCCAGGGAAAAGGGAGGATGGGTACAATCGTACTTGATAGGTACTTGCCTATCACGTACGATTGTACCCCACTGATGGGGTACTATTGTACTCCATCAGTGGGGTCCGGCCATCCTGTCGACCAAGAGAGACCCTGCCGCTGGGAGAGGGTAAGGGCAAAACAAGGCCTGTGCCCTTGGGGTGATGGCACGGACACACAAGCCTTGTTCAAACTGCCAGGCAAATCAGATTTTTAGCCCATTCAGATTGAAACCGGATGGCGATTTTTGCGAAACGGATTGAAACCACTTCGGGATGTAGTTTCAAATCGCATTTAGACAAATGTGTCTCCGTCTGAACAGCTCCAAACAAACCGATCGGTTTTGACTGTCCGTGACGTCACTCTACATGACTCAAGACCAGGGGTGGACTGACACCAAAAAACACACCTGGCAGTTTTTCATACGGAACGGCCCATGTTGGGGGGGGGTTATAATGTCCCCTGCTCTGAGGGGCGGTCCTGTAGCAGTATAGAAGTAGGCCAGCAGATGGCAGTAGACCTACCCATCTATCACAACCTGGCCAGCCCAATTCACAACTCGGCTGGCCCAAATGTGCGTCGGCCCACCGGGAATTGCCCGGTATGCCCGATGGCCAGTCCACCCCTGCTCAAGACCCAATGCGCCAGACCAGAGAGCGCCATTGGAGGTGCGGAGCTGGAATGTAATGGAGCAGACAGAAGAAGTTGAAAACAGCAGTCCCTGGACAGAGGAGGAAAGTCATTGCCTCATCAGTATGTGGGGAGATAGCTCCATTCAAGCGAAGCTCGAGAGCATGTATCGCAACAAGTGCCACTGTCACAATTATACAACGTCACACACTACACGCCCCGGACGACGCCTCTGTTCCAACGTCGTTGCTACACATCAGAGCAGTCAGATCAGTCAATAATATGGCCCAGTCTGAACAGAGCCAGATCCCATTTGGAAACTTGCTTAAAACAGTGTGGACAGTCAGTCCTAAAAATCTGATTTGAGAAGGAATCTGATTTGAATCAGATTCGCCTGTGGTCTGAATGCGTTCAGACCACAGGCGAATCTGAATCTGAATCTGAATCTGGCCTTACTGACACGGAAAGCCTCTTGCAGAACAAAAGCATGCACGCCGAGAGAAAAGAAAAGGATGCCAGACAAACTAGTCACTCGCCCATTGTGGATATTTTATTTGTTTTCTTTAATTTCACAAAATTATGATGTATAAAATAAAAGTCTTACAAGTGCTGTCAAACATCCCTGTGTTAGCATATCGGTATTAACTGAGTTGAGCCAGGGCATTTGTATGTGCGTGTGTGTGTGTGTGTGCGTGTTGTGTTGATAGTCGAATGACTTGGTTCAAATGGGCAGAGGAATAGCACTAGTTCTCACTGTTGGCTGTCAATAGAGATGGCTTCTGGTTTCAAACTGGAGGACAACGCAGAAGTGGCAAAAACCTGGATTCTATCTTCTGGCCAGCAGGACCGGCAAAAACAATTGCACTGTCAATATGGAGACGAGTGCAAAATTCTCAAACCATCATTTAAAAAAAAAAATTAAAAAAAATAGATCATTTGTCAAAATCGTTGGGGGGATTCTGTCAAATTTCTAATTGTTTGTGATTATGCTTATTCTAACTCCCCCAACTCCTTCAAGCAGATAGATCGATAGATAGATCGATAGATAGATAGATAGACAGATTTTTTTTTCTTTTAGTTTTTTGAGTAAAAATAGACTAATGGAAACCCACTCGATGGTCCAGTGCCAAACCCATAAGGCCTGCTTCCCGGTTGGGATGACATATAGCCACAGATTTGTCATTAGCCGCCCCGGAGATCATCAGGGACCCAAGTGGACCGCCTGTCGGATCCATTGGACATTTTCTTGGAACGACTTGATGAGTTTTGGGGGAGTTGGGGGGTGTTGCGATCAATACGCCAGCGGCCGCCGTCGTACGTAATGCCTCCCCACCTTCGCTTCTCACGCCTACCCCCGCCTCTCGCCGCCAACTGCGCGCCCAGCCAGACAAGTTTGCCGCGTTATTAGATTCCAACTTCCCCTCTAATAATCTAGCAGAGGAGGACGGGGTATATTGAGAGTGTTCCTCATTAGGCAGCGGGGCGAATCTTAATCAAAAAGCTATTTGGCCCCCGTCAATTGATTTGTGCCTCGACGTTCACATATTGGTGGGAAAATTCCCTGCAAGCCGGGTGTACTCCTTTCAGACGTGAGGAGATTGGGGGGTAAAACTGTATAAAAATGCGCAACGTTACTTCTCAATTGTCCCTTTGTTGCTGCAAATGTGTTTCACTACACCATCAGCTCAGTGTAGGCCCTGCAACGCACCTTCTCTCTCTTTTACTCTCGGTTATTACCATTAATTAATCGTCCCGTCGGCGTCACAGAGAGAATGCGTCACAAGAACGTTTCGAGTCAACGGTTCCCTTTTGGAAATGACACGCAAAGGACCAAGGCGAAGCCAAATTTTGCCTTTTGCTCCCATCCAAACGCCGATGGTTGCGTCCTCGAATGCTGGCTGCATCATTCGTAAGGGGTCAACCAAATCTGGTTCTGCTGTGGCTTAATTTTTCACCTTAAAACCAAATATTTATTTTTCTTAACCACGAGATTTATGGATCAAATAAAGTCCATCTTCTTTTGGTGTCGAAATCGATGTGTGTGTGTGTGTGTCTTGGCTTCTTTTGGCTCCGGTAGGCTCCTTTTGCGTTCAAATTCAATTCAAATCCAATTCAAATTTTATTTGTATAGCACCTTTCATGCGCAAAATGCAACCCAAGCTTCTTGGCAACAATTAAAAGTAAAATAAAAATAAAGATTAAAAACAGCATTTAACTGAAGTGCTGCAGTCAATTAAAATCCACCCCCTCCTCCCAAACATATACAGGTTATCAAAATCTAGGAAAGGAGGAAAAACAAATCGATAACCAACAAAATGATCAGGCAAAATAAAGTAATAATAATAATAATAGGAAGAAGAAGAAGAAGAAGAAGAAGAATCACGAAGGTGTCAGTCATCCCTAAAAAAAACAAAGTATGCTTTTTAGACGTATGTACAAGTGCAGACAAATGCATGAATTAGATGCACAAATACATGTGAAAGTTTATGATCCATGATTGTGCATAGCTTTTTTTGTCTAAACAAGGAAGTCCACCTGTGTCTTGCTTCCCCTCAACCAAGTCCGTGGCTGTGCTTGATTGATCCGTCACTGACGACGGAGGGAGGAGGAGGAGGAAGAGGTGGAGGAGCTCGAATGAGGTATTGAACCAACTCCAGGCTGATATCATCCATCCCTTTTGACGGGCACTCTGAAAGCTCTGGACTCGAGGTGATAATATTAATGACCCCTGTGACTTCTCCCTCTGGAGGCGATTGCTCGGACGGAGCTATTTCGTCTCGCGGCAAATTGAGCCGGACGCCTGCGACTCTATTACCGGAGCGGCCTCGCAAAACACCAGCGCGCGGCTACGTTAATGGGTGGAGCGGGGTTCAATGACTCGTCTTGTCTAGGCCCGCAATGTGATGATGATGATGATGATGATGGTGAAGTGTCACGCACGGACCACTTTTTCTGTCCGTCTCAAGTGATTTGGCAACAAGATTGTTGGACTTGAACCGCCTCATTCGCATTTCTTCCTTGCGCCTCGCACGCCGTGCACTCGCTGAACTTGACATCTTGTGCATTTTATTTGCCGGTTCAAATGCAAAATGAAGAAAGCAAATGTTTTTTTTCCATCGAAAGCACCATATTTACAGCACTACGACAATACGCCAATAACAGCTAGCTGCAGCTGATGCACACGTAGCTAGCTGCGAAGCTAACCAGTGTGTTGCGGTGGGGTGGGGGGGATTGTAATTGGTTGTAATTGGCAGCGATGTGCATCTTCGGTCAAATGGAGATTTGTCTATTTCGTGCTGCCAATTATGAATTTCAGATAACGGTAGACGCTGACCACAAGTGTAGCGAGAAGCAAGCAGGTTTTCCACAAAGACAGGAAAACAACTACGCTGCTTTTTTATTGGGATCAAAACAGTCATTTTACTTTACTTTTTTTTTTTTTTATCTTCACCACCCCTACTCCCCCCAGTTTAATAACAATTAAGCTTCAATTCCACAGGGCTGTTTTCAAAATTACGTCTGCAGCAGATAAAAAGAACCAAAGAAATGTCACCAGCGAGCCTGTAATAACAAAGCAAATTATGTTCTGTCATTTGACCCATTGATAGTGGGTCACAAACTTTTTTTAATTATTATTATTTTTATTACTCAAGAAAAGCGCCCTGGGCATAAAGAGGGGTAACAACAAATGAGATAGTTTTCTTGCACGCTGACGCACATTAATGAAAGCAACTCTGGGAGGAATCATCCCCATCTGGTGGGAGCGGCCCAACATATGGAATGTGTCTCTTTAACGCTCAGTGTCCAGAACAGCTTGCCTCTTGTTCCGCTCGTGTCCCCAACTGCGAACACCGCTCCTCCTGCTGAGGAGGGCCGTCGCGGGCGTACTCAGATTCAGCACTGAAAAGGCGATTCCCGGAGGGCCTTTTCTTTTCTTTTTTCTTTTTTTTTCCTCGCCACAATGGAGATGAAGCAGCCGGCAGCAGCCGTCACCTCTCTTCACCTCGCGGCCTCGGCCACTTAGACAATGACGGGATTCAGCTGCGGGGCCAATTAGCAGCGGGCGATTACCCCAGGACAAATGTGAATCCTCAACTTCTCTTTTCTACCAGCTAATTGGGCCTTTTCTCACTTGTGCCTATTTGGCTCGGGGTTCTTCTCAGTTTTTGAGCCTTTCCATTGGTGCCAGGTACTATTTGAGTGCCTACTCGACTGGGTTTCAAGCGAGCAGATTCATGGCAAAAAAAAAAACAGATTGTGCAGGCAGCGATGACACAGAACAACGACCTCGCAATGTTTAAAGAAGGGTGAACCATCAGCAGTTGCCCCAAAAGATTAGAAATAAATCGTGCTAACCTCAAAGTCCTTGCGGTTCTTTTAAATTATCATTCACTTTTCGAGACAGACAATAAAACAGCCTGAATTTAGACTGTAAGAGGTCAGAAAAACACTTAGAAGGTTGGGTTGACCCAAAGGAATACAGACAAAGTCCAGTCATTGGGCTGTTCTACTAGCACGAACTCGGCTCTGTTCAGTTTTTAAGGAATTTCCACTAGGTGGTAGTACTTGGTACCTGGTACTAGTTTAGTACAATGTTTCTGTTCTTGGTGCTGCACGAAAAAAAAATTACCACTAGCTAGACAGAGCGGCAAGCAATGAGAAGGTCCAGCTGATGGTTGCTTACTGATAATGCGTGCAGAGAATCTGAAAAAACAAACAAACACACACAACACAACACAAACAGATAGTGGTTACCGCAATACCTAAACGGTACAGGAAAAAAAGTTGCATGTTTAGCACCTTAAATTAGCACCAGATTTGTGTGTGAAATGAATGAGCTGAGGCTGAGCACGCCAACCTTCTTATTAGTACACTAAAGCAGTACATAACACCAGAGCCAAGTACAAACAAATGTGCCCTTTTCACGCCACTGAAACCAACTGCTGTAATGATGTTGCGATTTGTGTAAAACTGCAATGTTACCATTTCAATTCAGCTCTTTGAAATGACAGCCTGCGCACAGCGCTGTCATTTCCCCCCTCATTAGCCAGGGGCCCCGGTTTCAGAGTCATTTCACAGCACGTCAGCGCACAGAATTTTTCTTTTATTTATTTATTTATTTATTTTAATCAGATCTCCACTTAACTGCTAAGAGGAATAGCCTAAAACACGATGAGTATTTCTTCTCACCCTTTAAAGCAACTCTAGGTAACTTGGACTCATTACTACTCCCTGCTGGTTGAGAACCGCAAATACTCTTTGCCGGTGTCGTAAAGAGGAAAAATACCAGTCCTTCACGTGGGTTTGTTGACACAACCAACATACTGAAGAACTGCTTGGAAATATGTCTACCGACAAAGTAAAGTAACATTCGTTCATGTTTGTTTGTTTTAAATATTGTTATATTGTTCTTTTGAACGTGACAGACGAGTACAATTACACAAACAAGGAGAGTGTATTGCTTAAACAGACGGCAGTGTTTTGCGCTTGGTTCGCATCAATCTCGTCGATGAAAATTGCTTGGAAATGATGTGGTGCATAATGGCTATACTATTACAACAGATTATAGACTCGTGTAGCTGTAATGCCTACAACTGTTCAGACGACGCAACGTCGCATTGATTCTTGGGAAATGGCGAAGTGACGAAGTAAACACGCTGCAGCGCTAGTTTATTGATGTGGGAAAATACTAATAGTCACCTAGCTGGAGCGCTCGTATGTGTTCAGGAAAAACACCAATATGAAATGCAAAACAGACATTGACAATAACACGTAGCAAACGTTCAACACTTTTGAACTTTTGAACCTCGATGAACTTTTTTCATCGAGGTTACTTATTGGGTTCCATTCCGTCATTTTACAATCTTATGTATTTGTAATAGTAGTATGTATGTTAATCAGTTTTTAACCTTTTTTCCTCTCTCAGCTCGCGCCACTGAGTGTAAGCTGGTCCAATATCTATTCCAGTCCGGGCTCGTGCTCGATTGTGTTCTCTCTTTCTTTTCTTTGACTCCTCAGACAAAACCCTCTTTCCTTTCCGAGCTGGCTCTGCCATGTTGTTAGTTGAAATGATGAAAAATCCAAGTGGCCGCTGGCTAAGACCGCCTCTAAATAAACGTGTGACGTTGCCGTAAAGTGGTTCGTCCCATGTAATGACGACACAGGAAGCCGTGTCGGGTCGTGCGTGAAAGTTAGACAGTGCAGTTACAGCCGGCACAACCCCCCCTCTCGCTACCGAGGCGGCACCATTGATCCTATTAATCATTTATCTATCGCTTTACTGAGTTTGGAATCATAATTTTATGGTTGAAAAGTCACCTAGAGTTGCTTTAAAGGGTATCTTTCCATCAATTCCAGACATGTGTAACTTGTACGCACTATGGCTGTGTAAATCATCAACGATAATTTGTTACTTTATGTCATGGAGTGGCTGTAATTTGAATTACTTCATTTTTAAAAATTCCCTTGTCTTAACGTATAAAAACAAAACAATAAACCAGGGTAAATGAAAAATGTAAAATGTGAAAAAATGGTATCGTAATAATCACCTTTGGTTTCACTTCGTTTCAGATTGGAATTAATATCACTGCTATTGTATGTAACTAACTGAATATTGTGGCTCGCTCAAACTGCACCATTCAGATCAGGTTAGTCAACCTCGTTAAGGCACCTGTCAATCACGTGGCCTCATATGTTGCTGACGCTTTATTCAATTAGTTTGGTTCCCGTCAAATTTTCAGCACGGGGAGGGCTCTGCCTTGAACTTGCAAGACTTTCACTGACAGCTCCAGCCGGGCTTATCGTGTTGGCCAGATCTCAGAGGTGAACTTGTCAAAGATCTCCCGCCGCAGCTATAATCACGTGGCCCACGCACGTCTCGCCATATTTGCAAATGACCCGTTACTTTTGCAACTGCCGGGGGAACCAAACGAAGGGGGGAAAAAAACAGTGCCGCGAGTCAATACCGCCGCTGGAATCCGCGATGAATCTGGCGATTGTCGAGAGTCGTGTTCGACCTTTGACATCTCAGTTCTGCTGAAATACCCCCATCTTGGGATGACTGGTGTGAAACGTGCCAGGTAAACAAACTTAAGTGGAGTGAAACTTATGAGGGATCTAATTACTATTGATCTTGGGCCAGTCTGAATTTCAGAGTAAATTTGTTTGGCCCGTGGCCCCGCTGCTGCGCCAGCTGTGGTGTGAAACCTCCTCAGTTCAGCAATTTTCACGAAAAGCAGCACCCGTTTGAGCACAAATGAGGCTATATAGTCGACAGTTTCATGTGCATTGTCCCACTCGGACTCTAATGACATGGGGTCTTTGTTTGTTTGAGCGCAGCTTTCCTTTACCTCATCATCTGTCTGCCAACAAGTATTTTTAACGGCTGATTCACTCGAAAATACTGCGTACTGAGTGTGCCATGTGATAACAAATTCTGAAGAGTCAGAGATCATAGGATGGCTGGCTAATTTAGCCGGGCATAAGCAGGTGACGCTGATAATAGGACTGATAATTGAGGTTTCAAATGCTTGTGAAATTGTGACACGCTATGTCTTTATTATTAGCAATGTGTAGTATCACAGACTTTTGTTGAAAATCCCGAAAGCAAAAGCAAAGAACAGTATTGCCAATAAATATCAATTATACTGATACCACTGTTTTTTGTTTTCCTTATTGATTTTATATTACTTGCTAAAAACAACTTTGTGCAAACCGGTACTAGTATCTATACATTAACTATACTTTTTTGTGAGAATCGATCCGGAGACACACACGTCACTTATTGCAAGTATTGAAACTTGAGTATCAATCTGTACAAGTCTATTGATTTCCCATCTACACGGACCATACAGTGAGTTTTAATTTGATCAGTATAATTCAATCAAACACATTAAAAAAAGAAACAAAAAGTAGCAGACTGAAAATATTCAACAATGTCGCTTGTTAATACCTAACCCATTTTGGGGGGGAGCAAGTTATTCCAGAGGGCTTACAAATCATAACTGTAATCTTGTTTTAGATCGGGCACCTCTCTTTTGTATTTGCATTGTAAAATTTGCAAACTTTTAGTCTTCACAGTCCATGACGTACTTTTCAGGTGCAAATCCAATCACAAAAAGGGAATGGAAACATCTTGACGGAGGCCCAAGGTATGAGGAAATTCTGCGATTTCCAACATTTTGATCTTTTTTGCTTTTTTGCATTTTCAATCACAGTTTGCCTTGGTAAAAATCCCGTCAGGAAGATTCATTTCGAGCCTCTATTGAGGCATTAATGCTGGGATGGGCTGCACTGTCTGCTTTCAACCTGATTCAAGTGGACGATTATTTACACAGAGGGCCGGGCTGGTGAGCGCCACTCCCCGTGGACTTCTTCAGTCCTGGAGGCACTGATGGATCGTGTATTAAAGGACCGTCATTGAAAACATGATTTATTACAAGCAAATGCGGCGCACCGAGTCCATATTGTGCAGAATTATTCCTGAAGGGACGGGTCCTGTAATCGCAGCACTTGTGGTGGCTCCACCCGGCCAACGCTAAGAGCACTTCACGCATTCCAATTCCCGCGGAATGCATTAATATCGCCCTCTGCTTCTCCCATGGCGACAGTGGAAATGACAAATTTTCATCAGGAGATCGCAGCGGGCGGCGGGGGGTCCAGAGTTTTTCCACACGACTCCAGATTGGGCCGCGATAAGGCCGCATTTGAATGCAGGAACCCTCTGATGATGAGCACTTGGGGTTTTGCCCTTTTTTTAATCTGCAAATCCCAGATTAAGACCCTTACCTTCGGAAACTTCTTTGATCATCCGGCAGAGGATTCGCAGCCTGGAACAATTCGTCAGAGAAATGCAGGTGTAGCATACCCACCGTTACCTCCTCGGGTTTGTTTTTCAGGCTGCTTGAATTGTGGCCAGCGTCAATGCATCTTCTCCATGCACTGTCTGAATGTATCTGCTTGCTAGGCCCAAAAGACTTTGATTTGAAAGGATCAATAACATTAAAAAAAAAAACGGTGAGAATTCCTGCCTGACAGTCAACAATGATCACTTCAGACGGAGTCACACCCACAAACGGTACTACTTTGTTATCGTCCACCAGCTCATCCTTTGATTACCAGTTGTGACACTTCTGCACAACGGAACAGGAACCACAAAGCAATCAACGTGCGCGTGCACAAGAAAAAACATGCACGCGCATGCCCGATCCTCATGTTGCCGCAGCAAGCTCGTTAACTCTCAACGGTGACACCAATCAGCCGTCGAGCTGCAAATTCCCTAGCCAGCCGTTCGTCCTGGGCGAGGTATCTGCAATCACGATTTTTAATGAGAGAGGTGATATCGAATGCTAATTGGGTATTGCTAGATCAATACCGCTGGCCGAGGGAGAACGCGATAAAGGAGCACGCCTGGCTGCTGACCGGCGTCCTTGAGGCCCCTTCCCAGTGAACAACGTGACACCGCATCCTGAAACAAAAGTGAAAGTGGCAGCGGGCGAGAAAGTGGAAGTTCACCCAATTAAATCCCGTTGCTCCGGTTGGAGGATGCAGGTTCCCGCATTCCAAGCCACCACATGTCCACCCGTGTATTTTTTGCCATCACCCGAAGCCAATCCTCCTGGGGAGCTGAGTACTTGCCACTCCAGAGGTAGAAAGAACAAAAGCTCACAGGGATTTTTCCCAAGGATATGAAGTGACAAGCTGATAGAAGAAGCAGCCAGAAATGTGTCAGTAACGGGGTTTTTTTTCACCACTACAGAGCACAGCAAAGCACGGTATGCACACTGGGTATCACACAAACAATAAAATATATAGTGCCACAACCATGTGCGCATGAATCAGCTGAACATACTAACATTACTTAACATTGTGCTGGATACAACAAAAAAATCAACAGGGTGGCCATCTGTTACCATGTTGTGTTTGTAAGGGGAATATAATTGGTGACGGACTTGCCTCCATACTGTGTGTGGCGATGCAAGGGCTATAACTATCTGATAAAGTAAGATTTAATCTTGTGAATTTAAAACAATGAAAGGAACCGACAACGCCACCCTGGGAATTTCGCCCGGGGAACTCTAACTAAACACAAAGGTAATAAATAGGCAAATTGGTTCAAAATGTTTAACATATAAAACCAATTTTAATCAACATTGAAATAAAAAACAAACAAACATTCATTTAAAACGGAGCTACTAAGCTCCTAACTCTACGGTAGAAACTGAGGCTTACCGATGAGGGGGGCCGAACGGGGGAGGAACCCCCCCCACAAAAAAAAAAGAACAAAAGAAAAGACAAGAAAAGAGTTATTCTAATCAGAACGCCAGCAAAAAAAAAGTAATTTCTTCTTCCCCTTGTCGTGCAGCGACGTTTGGCAGCGTTTCAGGGCTGTATTCAAAAATTCAGAGCAGAAATGGAAAAAATAAAAACAAAAACAAAACCAACCAAAGGACGGGTGCTGGCCATTCCTTTGGCTTTTCAAGAGACGCGTTTGTTCTTGAATTAGGAGGCCACAGCTGGAGCCAAAACATTTTGCTCTTTTTTTCACCTCTTTGCAGACGTGCGGACGACTTTAGAGACAAGCTCATTACACGCCGCCGGGACGTACTGTATCATCGATTTTCATTCATCACGATCAAGCTGCCTCCAACACCAGCCCCACCGCCCCTGCCCACACATACAGTGCCTACAGCCGTACATCCAGATGGAGGTTAATAGCAAAGGAGTGGCGCCCCCGTCCCTGCATCCCCACAAGAGGGCTGGGGGGGGGGGGGGGTTCAGGACAAACAACGGGGATGCTCCAAACAAATTTCGTTAACTTTGTTCAACAATGACAATAAATAATTTCAACTCACACGTGACACACCTGCAACGAAAGTGAAGTGCAAAAAAAAAAGTGGATCACAGCACTCGAAGGGGCCCACCACCCGGGATACCGCCATCACCAGCAGCTCTCAGCGACTACAAAACAAAGGATAAACAGTTGGTTAACCAAAACTCCCTAAAATCAGCCCTATGTACTGAAATAGAAAAAAATAAACAATGCAATTTTCCCACGCACACGCAGCAGAACCCCAAGCGATTAGGTGTCGGAGGCAGTTGAGTTAGACATCAGAATAACTAGTAACCTAACCAGAAATAAACAAAAAGAGCGAACAACAAAGACTGTCTCTGGCCAGAGTTATCAACGAAGGAGAAAAAAAGGACATAATCATTGAATTGACATGAAAGAAAAATAATTAATCAGTAAACCCAAGCAATACAAGGTACTTAAATGAAACAAAACGAACAGATACTACAAAACTTAGACAAGATGCCGATGATGTGTTCAGGAAACACACAAAAAAAAATGGAAAGGTGGAGCACTACGCACCTATGCTAATAAGCCATAATAAATATCGAAACTAAATTTGAATACTAAAATGTCCGCGCCTGATCCTCTTAAAAACTCGGGCACACAAAACAGCTTGCCAGTGTCCCATTGACCACAATGGACCACTAAACAAAGTTTAAAGATTACGAAATGAAGCAAATGACAGCTAAAGCAACATGCAAACGATGCAGCCGTGTACCCGAACGCAGCAGAGCAACCAGAAGGCCGGGAAAACGGAAGGAGCCTTCGGGTCCAGAAGCAAGAGGGCGAGGGAGGGACACAGCCTACTTTGATGCCCTCGTCCTCTGCATTGATAGGCTAATGAGCAGAGTAGGAGACCTCTTCGGCGACGGTGACACTGTCACATGTGTTACACTTTGTTTAGTTTTATTTATCCAAAGTCAAGTTAAAACTAAGCCAAGTGCATATTTTTTGCAAAGTTCTGTGTCAGATCCAGGTCCATCACTGATGTCGATCCCCTTGAAAACATCACATTGTCACAGTTCAAACAAAACCAGATTCTTCAAATTTTGGGTTTTAACCTGTGTAATTTTAGCCAACATTAGCATTGATTAGAGTGAGTGTCATGCCATATCCATGAACTTTCTCCTCAAATGGGTTCACTCTGCCCTCTGTCATTTTGTTTTTGTTTCCATCAACACATGGAGCAGCTAAAACTGTGTTGTGTCTTTTTTTATTTTATTTTTTTACATTTTTACAAAATTTGGTACTTACATTACATGGTTAGCATTCATTTGGAGCATGTCCCATGCTATTTGCAAGCGTTTTCTGAAGTCGCCAACCGTAGGAGTGGCTAATTTCTGGTCGTTCAACTGTTGGACAGAAGGATGCAAGGATTGACATGCTCCAACATGCCCGCCGGAGCATGTCAACCTGGATAGAAAGAGCTTCTGATATGACACTCTGCCCCAGAAGAAATAACACCACTACAGCTTCACACACCAATGTTGGGGAGATGCGGAAAAAGCAATGAAATCTTTTTCTAACTGTGTTTTTGTGCGTGTGTGTGTGTGTGTGTGTGTGTGTGTGTGTGTGTGTGTGTGTGTTTCTCCCACCCCACTTTTGTTAGCTACAGTGCAGTCAGACAGCAAAGTGTAGCTGCGGGCTGGCTCCACGGCAATCTCTCGTTCTCTCCTTTTTCTTCCAGCCTGTTGTCTTCTTTTTTTTGCAGTTGCATTTGTCCGCGGGATTGAAAGCATCGCAGGCCCTCACGCTCAGCTCACCTTGGCACTCCAGAAAGTAAATAAAAGGTTGGTTTTTTTTTTCCCCATGCTGTTTTCTCTGAGTTGTGTGACGACCACAACACATAATCAGGGAACCAACAGGTTGTTTTTTTCTTCTCTTATTTTTAAAGAAAGGTTGCTGTGATTTTCTGTTTTCGAACTTCCAGACATCCGAACACCGAACAGGCCAGTCCTCCAATTAGACCTGAAATTTTGTTTGTTCGTTAGATTGCCAAGGTTTTGGGATTCTGTCATTTCTCTGACATCTCCCTCGCACTAACCTATCTCTGTTAGCACTGAGCGACGTGAAGTGCGTCCCGTATCAGTTCATTGGGACAATCGTGTATTTACACTTCTGCAGACATGTTCATTTAGTCTCTCACCATCTATTCAATTTACTCTTACCCAAAATAATACAGTGGTTTTTCTCAAGGCAATAAGAAAATACAAAAGTACCACTTCAAAAATAATATATCAAAATATGTAAGATAAATAAATAAATGAAATATACTATAAAAAATACTGTATACTATACTACTTAAATATAAACTATATCACAGATAAATGCTTTGTGTGTAATTATTTTCATATATTTGTTTAGGTGGTGAAAATAAAGAAGATAATCGTGACAAATCCAATAATTGGAAAAAAAAAATCAATAGATTAGTCGACAACAAAAATAATCGTTAATTTCAGCCCTAGAGTGGTGTACATGAGGCTGTCGCCATTTCTATTGAAGATGATGAAAAAGATGTCACATACCAAACTGAGCACGAGTAGTAAACACGAGTATTGACAGGGGCTGTAATTCACTAACTACTGCCATTAGCTCATGGCTATGATGTAAACGTTAGCGCAAGTTAATGCTCATTAGCGATTCTTGCGAAGATCGCATACGAGTCACAGTTTACACACACAATGCACCAGAAAACACTCACAGCAACATCCCAACACAAACTGAGCCGGCCCCATTAAGCAACAGCCTCATGAATACGGTGTCCATCAACTTTTAGCGTGAGAGAAGCTTCCCCACATCTTACCTGCAGACATATTCAGTCAGTCTCTGACCAGAACAAGCAGGTACAGCCACTTCCCATGACAGTACCTCCCCCTCAGTACACACACACACACACACACACACACACACACACACACACACACACACACACACACACACACACACACAGCTCCAAATAAAAACCCGACAGGCAGATGAGAAAGATCTGAACAGTCATCAACCCAGAATTTTGGTGAAATTAAATAAAAATGAATATCAAACCATTACATGTGGTTTTCACCAGCAGCACGTTGCTTAATGTCATTTACTCCTCTGTTACTAATTAAAAATGCTCAGCGACAGACAGTACGATTGTCCTTGTACACGTTGTGTACAAGGATAATCGTAACTCTGAGAAGCTTTTTGTCTGTTAGCAGCAGCAAACATCTTCTGTATAGTTGTGGACTGGAGGAGCACGGCGGTGAATGGTCGGTTGATACGATACGTTCATAGTGATTGGCTTTGCTAGCTGCGTGCATCCAGACACCAGGTTAGAGTGTCTTGCTCTTGCTCCCATAGCTCAAGATAGCTGCCCCTTCTTATTGCTTGTGTGTGTGGCCGTGCGAGGTGTGCACGCAGTCTGCAAGTGAGCGAGTCACTGAGAATCACCATAACAAGCTGTCCTTCTTCCACGACCCCAAAATACGGAATGAAGTGCATCCCGTATCAGTTCATTATGGGATGGTTATGGATGGTTGGCAACCCTAACCGTAACCCTAATGGCAGGTCAGACCAATGTGCAATTTGTCGGACTAATGGGAGGTCGGACAAATGGGAAGTTCCCACGCCACGTATGTTTTTATGCAGGAGGCCCTGGGTCAGGTGAGAGTGTAGCTAGACAGCTAGTCAGTAGGGACTGTAGCCAGAAATCTAGTAAAGTGAGAACATAGGCGAGCAACTAACCATGTGAATGCGTAGCTGTCAGTTGGGTAGCGGAGCAAGAGCGTAGCCAACAGGCAGCTAGCCAGGTAAGAGCTCATGCACACAGCTAGTGAGGGTTATTTTTGTTGTTGTTGTTGTTTGTTTGTTGTTTTAAGGTAAAAGAACAACACGTTTGTCTGACACGTTGTGGTGAGGCTGGGGCTCTTCGTGCCCCCTGCAGTCAACATCATATGAGGAAGCTCAGGGTGCAGAAGGTCGCCTGTGAGGACAGCCCGCGCCGGATCTCATTTCGCACTGTGTCGGAGCTTGTGTTGCATTATTCTCTTTTATTGGATGAGGGCCGGCGTGAGGCAGGGCCATCCATAAATAAATGAACAGAGGCAAGGAATGTCTTCGACTTCACCAGTCAGAAACTGTGTTTCTGAAGTGAAATTAATGGTGTTATTTGCATAAGATTGATTCATCATCAAAACAGTAATGCTACAAAGTTGTTGGTTTTTTAAAATTTTATTTTAGATAATAATAATAATAATGATGAAAAATTCCTACGAATACTTTTACTTTTTCACTATTTTTCCACCTGGTTATAAGTCGGCTGAATCCGGAGAGAACTACATTTCCCAGCAGGCGTTGCGCCTTTCCGCCTCATTCCGGAAAGGAAAGTACTACAGCGATGTCTGCGGCTAACTGCGCCTACAAACCTGTCACCCACGTCATTTTCGACATGGACGGACTGTTGTTAGGTCTGAGAACCACTGCTTGTGTGTGTGTGTTTATCTGTTCCCCCTGCCTCCTCCTTTTCATCACCTGGTCGGACTTCCGCTTCAGTCGTTTTTAGTGAGGAGCGCGGCGGTGCCCAGTGCGGGCTAATATGACAAACCCTGTTAAAAAATGAAGTGATACATTGTGTTTGTTCTAACGGTTGAATACGATTGGAAGAAAAGTGTTGCTCCATGTCTTTTCGTTATTAAGTTGTCGTTCGCGTGAATTCGGCATCGGTGTAGAAAGGATTAAATGTAGCATAGATTCAGAATTCAACTCTTGTTATTGCTAATTTGCGAAAAGTCTATGCGAAGTTCCAACTTTAAATGTGACAAATCACAGTAGGGTTTTTACATATAGATCTCAATCAAGCCACTTTTAGAAAGTTTCCGTCTGGTTACTTAACAGCAAAATGAAAATGATTATAAATGAACCGTAATTTTCTATTTTTAAATCAACATTTACCCGGCTTACTGACTGTTGCACAATACATCATATTTTGAAGTAAATTAGCTTAAAATCCAGGAAATTTAGTTCTCGTCATTGATACATCACCTTTCCAACATCCTTGTGTGTCGGCGCAGTCAATGAAGTCCCTGGAAATTTCTCAAATTTGTTTGCTGCACTTTTCTGGCGAACAAGCCAGTTGGGGGCACTACATCTCTCAATGATGTGTCTCTCATTTGCATGACCGCCATCTCGAAACTATTTTTTTAAAATTATTATTAAATCATTGGCTGCAAATAAAGAGGGGCCGAGTCATCGTGACATCACATCAGAGAGCGAAAACCCAGATTTTAGAGGTAGGATGCAAACACAGAGCTAAGGGTGCCTTCGCTCAATAAGCCATGTAGTTGTCCCGACCACCATGTTGCTAGCTACCATGTACTATGGGTGGCAAACCACTGAATTATTTTGGAGTTTTTTTCTCTCTTTTTTTTCAGACACAGAGCGCCTTTACACCATATCCTTCCAGGAAATCTGTGACCGCTTTGGTAAGACTTACACGTGGGCAGTGAAGTCATCTGTGATGGGCCGGGGCGCCCTGGAAGCCTGCCAGATGATCCGGGACGCCCTGGAGCTCCCCCTGGAGGCTGCAGAACTCCTCGCCGAGAGCAAGCTAATACAGGAGCGCTTGTTTCCCACCGCCAAGCTCTTGCCCGGTATGCCAACTTTGTCATTTAGCAGAGAGTCCTGGAACCCGGAAAGTGGCCTTCTGATACCAGAAATTAGCTATATATATATATATATATATATATATATATATATATATATATATGTATATATATATATATATATATATATATATATATATATATATATATATATATATACATATATATATATATACATATATATATATATATATATAAATATATATATATATATATATATGTGTGTATCCCCTGCATTGTTTTCGGGTTTGTTAGTTCTTTTTTTTTAAATCTGTACTTGGAAAGTCCCTCAATTGCAAGTACAAGTCGTCTAAGTAACGACCTGAAATAAAGTGCCCTCATTGACTTTAGTCACTAATCTCATGTCGCGCCCACCGTGAAGGTGTCGAGAAACTGGTGCTCCATCTGCAAAAGCACAACATCCCCATCGCAGTGGCGACGAGTTCTTGGGGGGCGACCTTCAAGTTGAAGACGAGCCAACACCAGGAGTTCTTCGGCCGCTTCAACCACGTGGTCCTGGGCGACGACCCTGAAGTCAAGAAGAGCAAACCCCAGCCTGACTCCTTCCTGGTCTGCGCTGGCAGGTTCAGTCCCCCGGCTTGTCCGGAGAAAGTGAGTATCTTCGCCCTGATCCTGTGACTTCCCTTGGAAGTGCATTTTGTTTTAGTATTTTAAAAGGTTTGCTACATTTAGCGACGGTCAAGGGGATGTATCAAATTGCTGAATCAGGATTGCGTTGCGTGACAGGTAGGATTATGGACATTGTTTGAATTTGAATGATTCCTATTCCGATTTGTAATTTAAATTCTCATTCCTAACAAGTCTCAATTCTGATTCTTTTTAGAGGCGGGGTCAACATTTTTTTTTTTTTTTTTTTACATGTTTTGAATTAGCTAGCTCATAGCTAACCAGGGGTCTTTCTGAATTGCATTTTAAAAATATCAAATCTACGAATTTGAACATATATGTTGCATATTTTCTTTTCACACTTTTCACAAGAGAGCTTTTCTTTTGAAAACCTTTTTCCACATTGTGTCTGATGCTGCAAGTTAATGAGCTGCCACTGATGGGCTAACCCAGGGGTGGGCAAACTTTTTGACTGGTGAGCCACAGTGGGTTCTAAAATTTGACCGAGGGGGCCAGAGCAGGAGCAGATGGATGGATTGTTTTGGTGAGCCACCTCATAGGAGGAAAAATATATTGTGGGATAAGTAGAAAACATGTGCTTTAATGTCAACTGAAAATTAACAAAAACGTCTTTGAAGCCCCACGGTATTTAGCTCTTTATTGAAATGACTCTTAAAACAAACAAATGAAATACAGCTATTTTATGACTTACTATTAATATCATTTCTTCAGATTCGGCGGGCTGGAATAAAAAGATTACTGTGCCGCATTTGGCCCCCGGGCCGAAGTTTGTCCGTCCCTGGGCTAACTTGTTGACGAATATAAAACAAACAAACACTGGACAATCCAGTCCAGATTAGCAGCAGAAACATCAACAGGCTTGGCAGGCTGGGCGTTGAAATTAGAAATCCAGATGTGAAAATTGTAACAATTCCAGGAGGTTCCAGTCGAAGCTCGATGCTCGACCCCAGTGAGCAGATATGGTAGGTTTATATTGCCAATGTTGTGCTCAACTGCTGTTGTGCTGTTCAGTTGCAGTCCAATTGCAAATTCCTCCTGCATCATATATATATGTATATATATGTATATATATATATATATATATATATATATATATATATATATATACATATATATATATATATATATATATATATATTAGAAATCCAGACGTAGCAAACAAAATAGAAAAAATAGACGTAGCAAACAAAAACAAAAATTGCCATTTTTCTCCCGCTCAGATTTACACATTTGCACGGCAATTGTAGGCATCCAGTGGACGTGCGCTGCCTAACCCCAGCACCCCTTAAAATGCATTTTGCAGCAAATAGGTCTGTGCGCCTGATTTCTTCCAACCTCGCCCCTCCACCCCTGCCCCCATTTAAATCCTGAGCCAGCTGTGGCTGCGGCTGGCATTTTTCTTGATGAGATATGAAACTGAGGCTCGGAGGGGGGAAATCGACGGAGTGCTCAGCGGAATAGCGAATGATGATGCCTCACTCCCGGGCTCTCGCTCCGTGACAGAGGAGCGCAGGGAGAGATGAGACGTGAGACAGAGGGCGAGCAGGCAGGGGCAAAGCTGGGGGGGGAGGTAAACAGACACACACTGATAACGCATGTATAATTGTCAGCGCTTTCTGCCCTGATTTCAACTCTTCTAGGGAAAGTGGGGTGTGGGCGGTGACAGCAACAAAGCAAAACCTCACTTGTTTTTAAATTGTAAAGACGGAAGGTGGAAGAATGGCAGGTGGTGCAATATGTTTAAAGGACCAGGGTGTAAAATTTGCCCTAATTTATGATTTTTATATTGGTAAAAGCTTAATATACAGCCCATAAATACAGTATTAAAGGTGTATACAGGCAGTACAGTGAAAGTAATTTGTTTTTTCTACCCATGGAATGGATCTTATTTATATGTATATGAATATATGTGGAGCAAAGGTTTTGCTCCCAGTTTACTACCATCACGCACCACCGTATTTCCAAGGAAGCCTGGTGTGGACAATCCAGCCTGCCAGACAGCGCATTTCGAATTTAGAGTGATTGCTCACGTCCTGAAATAAACCAACGAAAAAGAAGGTGGGCGAAATGTCGAGGTTTGTGTGCAAAGGCCAACGTAGTTCACCGGCAAGCTCAAGAGAGGGAGTGTGAGTGAAAGAGCGCTGCAATCTAAAATGTAACCCTTGATGTCGCGGTTTCCTCTCAAATTCTCCAAGTATTACACCTAACCATTAAGACCTGCCGTGTCGCCGTCTAATGCCACTTTGCGTTTTCTCCGTGTGCAAATTTGTAAAAGATTCCCTCTGATGGAACCATCCGGTCTTGCAAATAAAAGGAGAAAATGTAGTTGCTGTTGTTGTTTCTCACACTGCAGCATGAAAGGTCTGAAATTGTCAGTTGCCAAATTTGAGGAGACCATTCAGGGAGACTTTGAACCATTTTTTGCGCCAAAGCTCTGACATATGGTCTTCAAGAGCTTTTGAGAGTTGCACTGCTACTTGACACAACAGTTGGAGAAATAGAAGATGTCAAAACAGTATCTCGGGGAGGCAGGTAGGACTGAGATTTTACATGATTTTGACTCTCAACTGAGAAAACCCAGCGTCTCTCAGGTTGGGTATCTCCCAATGAGACTGCATTTTTTTCCCATTCATCTTCAAGGAGACCCCTCAAGGTCCAACATTGCAGTTCACCGCACTCATCAGTGAGCAATCTGTTCCCTGCACTCTTACTTCAATTGACCAAAAGTTGTGTAGAGGCAGGAAAGAAAAGAAAAAAAAAAACGCATCATTTTTTTCCCACCGAGAGCGGAGATGTCCCTTCGCAGCGTGGAGAAGACCGGGAGGTTTCGCTACAGGTGTGTTCGTGAGACCCGTGTAAGATTAATGGAACGTGAACGCGAGCTAATACGTCCCCTCAAGGATGCATCGGACAGGAGGGAAGCAGACAGAACTAGTTCTTCCTCTTTCATTAATCATACAGGCGGCCCGCGGGGCAGGGGCTCCACAATGCACTTATTTAACTCAGATACAATTAAGACGTGAAAAATTCCATCTGTAAAAGAAATTAGCTGATTGCTGCGAGGGCAAAAACATTTACCTTGTTGTCCTCGTCACGTAACGCGTTAGCGGTAGTTGTCGAGAGGATTTCACAGAAGTAATCGCAAGTCACAGACCCACGGGGAATTAATGTGAAATTAGATTTTTGTACTTGTTTTTTTAAGGCCATTATTTTTTTACTGGCCGTGGTTGGAGCATTCTGGTGGCCCTGACGGTTTTTAAAGTATGCCCGGCCCACCGGGCCAGCTATATTGTCGATCCCTGATATATATGTAAATGTATGTATGTATGTGTGTGTGTGTATATATATATATATATATATGTGTGTGTGTGTGTGTGTGTGTGTGATAGTCTTGTCATCCGCACAATGTGCGATAGGTCTTTCAAAACAAAAAAAATCCCATAATATATAGCATTCTCTCACCTTTTGTTAATGTATTAGGTAACAAAATTGGGATACTGATCTTGCGCGTACAGACTGCATGTTCATACGCCACTTCACGTTTGGTCTTTGCAGCCAATCGACTCACGAGGCCTTTTTTTGTGTTCGCGCATCCAAGCATCTTCTCCCAGACTGCTCGCCAACGCTGTCATTGCCAAGTGTATTTTTATGTGTGTGTGTGTGTGTGTGTGTGTGTCGGTAAGTCTGTTTGTTCGAGCGTGGCATGCCCGGGCCCCGTCAAAATTTCCTTTTGAAATCACTCCTCTGTGGATTTTTTTGGCAGTGCTGGCACGGAGACAGGCAGCCTCTTACTTTGGCTGGGCAAACAGAGGCGCGAGTGTAATTCCTCCGCTGTATTCACATGGCACGCGTGCTCGCGCTTTACTGAGTTACGCGGTCACCGTCCATCTTGTGATTTGTGAGAAAAAAAAGGCCTAATTAAAAATGTGTGTGGTGTTTTTGAATGGAACATTTTGGGCCTGTGCTACTGGGCGTGTCAGATGTTGATGGACCGGATTCACTTTTTAAAGCTTAAGTGTAGGGATGTCCTGATCACATTTGGTCCCGATCTGATCTTTTTTCTTCCCTTGAATAAACTGAATCCATTGGATTCAGACTTTTCTCTTGGCGCATTGCAAAACAAATTGGATTGTTTGCTTCAATGATCAATACATGCTTTGCTTTTCCTCACTGTTTTGTTTATTTTACAAATTGAAGAAGTGAGCATACTATATAAAACATATAAAATGAAATTTAAAATAATTATGTAAAACTGTGCTTATAAAGCAAGTACATTCATTTTCAATGTGCATTCAGAGCTTGGTGATGACTTCACTCTTTGCTCAGTAAATACAATGCAGACTTAGTAAAGATAATGTAAGCTTCACTGAATCAGTTACTTCAGTTACAGTAAACCACTGATACAAAATAAACTTGTAAACAATATAGCTGCTCAAGTTGAACACTGCACAGTAAAAAAAAAAAAAAAAAAAAAAAAGACGAGAGCCATATATAAATAAAATTAAAGAAAATGTTATGTAAATGTAACTCATCAAGTAAGTACATGCATTTTCAAAGTGTGTTCAGAGCTTGGTGATGACTGCACTCTTTGCCCAATAAATACAATTAATTACTCACTTCAGTTACAGTAAACCACCAAAGCAAAAATAAACTTAAATCAGTGTAGCAGCTCACGGCTAACACAGCTAACTTTTCTTTTCTTAAACGAGAGAGAAGCGTCTGCTGCTTCAAACCAGCTTTTTGACTCAGTAGCAGCGTTCTATCCTTAACATTCTGCTTCGTGTTTCTTGAGATGCCATGTTAAATTAGTTGTGTTATACGACGCGCTGTTGCTGCCACCACGTGAAACCTTTAACTCGCAGACTTTGCATTTTGCTGCGTGTCAGCATTCGTCTTCCAACTCGTAGAATCGCCACACGGCCGACAAAGTTGTTTTGTTTACACATGTGGAGGTGTGCGGCCGGGCGGAAACATTCAATCTCAATACGCCGCGTCTGTTTGGAGCACGGCAGTGATGACTAGTAGAGGGCAGAAATGCGCCTCCTATTTATACATTGCGAACTACAGGTGTATAACGTCATTGATATATTTCCAGATGGGATTGGGGATTTTGAACGTGGATCGGCCGATCACCGATCTAATGAATTATGCTAAATCGGCATGCCAATCTGATCCAAATGATCGGATCGGAACATCCCTAGTTAAGTGTGTAATATTTGGAGATTTTGAAAAGAAACGTTGACATCAAGTGGTTACATTTTAGATTGTAGTGCTCACCCTCTCTTGAGCTTGCCAGTGAACTACGGTGGCCGGTACATTGTCCACCTTCCTCTTCTTTGGTTTATTTGAGGATACGATGTTTATTATATATATTTTTTATATTATATATATATAAATATGAACCCCTTTAGGGGTAGGAAAACCAAATAACTCTTATTGTACTGCAAGGATACAGTTTTATTAATGTGAAAGTATATTTAGCACCCCCCCCCCCCCACCTACCCCAAAAAAAAGCAAATTTTACACACCCTTAATAAGAAAATTTTGTCAGTTGGTCAGTGGCAAACTAGCTCTCATGCAGTAATATGCTTCGCCCACATTAAAAAGAAAAAAAACTTGAGACTTAGAAAGTCGAGTAAAATGCCAGCGTCTTGCGACACAGGCTAAACCGAACCCTTTGAGAAAGGCGCGAGTTGTCACATTTCGAACCTGGTGTGAAAGAGGTGAAAAAAGACAAAAGATATACAACCACGAAGCTGCAGGGTGGCCTTCTGTTCCCAGACCTCCGTTACGGCATCGTGTTTCCAAGGGGATCTCTGATTTCCGTCTGCAGTCCATTTACACATAGCGAAATATCATCAAGCCTCTAATGTTTTTTTTCTGCTGCTTGGGAAAAAACGTTCACCATCAGTAAGCTCCCCAGAACATTAAATCTTCTTTAAGATTAGATTAGATCTTCTTCTGTGGGTGTAACGGGCCTCAGACTTTATATCATAGCATTTTTAAAAGTAATGTCTTTGTTTGTTTCCCCGTTGAATCAGTCCCTCCTACTGTTTCCTTCTTGCGAGAAAGATGACAAGTATGAATAGAGCGGAGACGTTGGGGGGACTGAAAGTAGGGTTTCCCACAGAGTATAACTATAGCAAAAGAAAAACAGGAAAAAACAATATATTACGCTATTACAAGCACTCAAAACTGGAAGCCACCCAGTATTAGTCTTTTAGCCCTTCAGTTGCCTCAATTCCGTCTCAAAAAACAAAGCAGATATATATGTGTTTTTGCCACACGCTTACAACACTGAGCATTCAGTGAAAACGTTCCAATGTTCGAATGGCCAGCGTTGATATCCCAAGCCTTTTTTCTTTTATTTTCAACTAAATTTCCTCACCAGCTATGTGGGATAAAACGTACGTCCACCTCAGCCAGTTTCTGATGGAGGGTTGGAACCTCTTGCAGATGAGCTAGTATCACATCTGTCATCACAATGTGATGACACAATTGATCACAATTGGCTATTGAGATAACCCTACTGGTCTTTGATACTTTGCAGTTATTTTGTCTTTTGGATCATTGTTTAAAGACAAAGATCATTGTTTTTTTTCTTTTTCTTTTTTCACCGCTAGAGGGTGCATGGAAACCAAAACAAAGAAGCTTCGCCTTCCCATTCCTGGATGCTCTGTCTTTGTAAACGCAAGATAGAAAGGGTTTGATATCTATAGATAAATTATTATGGCACTGATGAAAATCACATAATGCCCCTGTAGGAATTACACATTTATATTGTCTTGTCAAACAGCTCTTAACGCCTGGAGACAGATAACAAGGCTGTCAGCGCTTATGTTTTGAGACATGACGACACATTGTTCGTCAATTGCCGTGCAAAAGTGTGGAGAAATTGACGGCGCTTTACGTTGAGCTAGTAACTGATCAACTTTTTATAATTTTGGCCCAAATTACATGTACTGTTTCAAACTCATCTAAAACTGTCGAAAAGAAAATGCAGAAGTAATAAAATAATATAAAAGAAAAAAAAAAAAGAAGCCAACAGCCCCTTTCAGGAAATAGTGGCACCATAAAAATGAGTAAAATGTACGTGTAAACGTCACTCCACATTTACCGCTGCATGTTTTATAGATTTAAATGTAGTTTGAGAAAAAGAAAAGAAATTGACTAAAAGAACAGAATCTTTTGGGACTTGGCACCTGCGGGCTCAAGAATAAAATTCTTGATGTACTGGTGTTGGAAATAATAAGCCGTAAGTGTGACAACCGTATTTTTCTCAACCTATCAAAACTTAGATGATGCAATCAAAAGCCTAACACGGAACAATAAAGATGTATGCGTATTTTTTACTGTTGTTGTTAAAGCAACGCTAAGTAACTTTTCGACCATAAAATGCTGATTTTATGGTCGAAAATCTAAAAAATAAACGGTTAATAGGGTGAACGGTGCTGCCTCGGCAGCTAGAGGGGTGTCGTGCCAGCTGTTGTGTAACCGCACTATGTAACTTTCGGAACCGACCCAATGCATTCGCGTGACGTAATCGCGTAGAGGACGACCTGCTTTACGCTAACGTTACACATTGGCTGCACCAATGTATTTTTTTTTATTTTTTTTTACAGATGTTTTGCAGAACGAGTACAGCACGAATACTTTCATTTCAGTACTCATTGATATCGATACCGTGTACTTAATAAGGCCATCACACATTATAGAGTTACTTTCATTTTTTTTCACAAATGTTTGTTATTTGAAGAACTTTCCCCAGCATGCTTTTTCTAGAGACATGCAGTGACTGTCAAGTTTCACTGCAGTACAAACACAAATTTAACAAAATTGTAATGTACATCCATATACAACTGGTATCGGCATGTACTGTATTTTATAACCCCGGTATCAGTTCCGGTACCCGATAGCGGTATTGATATTGGCGCACCCCAGGTCATAACGAAAGGGATCACCCGAAAACCCAAAGCGAGTCTGAAACTCCAAACTCGTCAAGGATCCACGAGTTCTGAACGGTTCGCCCAAGTTCCCACGCTCGCTTCCCATCAATGCGACTCTCGCTGGGCTTATTTTGTGGGAAAACGTGCGGTGGGAAAGGTGGGGGGATAGTTCTGCGGGACTACTCAAAAGGTTTCCATAAAAAAATCATTTAACAAAATCCTGAAAAGGTTTGAATAACTACACGACTCGTGTGCCCCCCCCCCCCCCCCCCCCCCACTCAGTAAATATTCAGAACACCGGCTTTGTGTACCAAACTGACTAAATATTTTCAGTCTGGCATTCTGTTATCTCGCCGAGCGTGTGACTGGATCGACTTGCATCCAGACGCAGACAGGCCCAGTCCTTTATTTATTTTCCTTCTTTCCTTTTTTTTTTCTTCTCCAGTTTGTATTTTTCCTGCCTCGTTCTTTCATCGCTGCGGACTTGAAACGCGTGGGCTAAGCTCGCTTCAGGGTACTCCTCTGATCGTGGGCGAAGAAAAGAGGCATTGAGATTTGCTGACACTCTATTTGACTTAATGGTGTTCTTTTATCCCTTTTTATCCCTCTTTTTTGATGAAGTTCCTGAGCTGTCCACAGGCTTTTCTTTGAGCCAAATGCAATCACTTTACACCTTAGTCCCCTCGTAATGAAGCGCTCTTTGGCTTTACAGTTTATACCCACGGCTATGAACGCACCGCGTCGGCCAGTTGGTGTGTTTCATCAGAAGTGTTCTCAGCTCAGAAAATGTCGTGGTTGAGGTAAAGGTTGGGTTTAAGTCGCTAATTGTGCAGTGGGATGTTACAGTGACATGGCCAGACAGAGTGAATAACAAACAACAACATTAAGAGTTTTATGTGTGTGTGTGTATCAATTGTAAATATAGCAGTTGAAAAAGTTTAGTATTAATATATAATTAAAAAAATGCTATTATCAGTCAGAAAATGGAAGTAATATTAATAGAAATCTTTTTTTTTTTTTTTTAAATGAAGGGGAAAAAAAGTTGCAAATTTGAGGTGCAGTGAAGCGATTTTTCACCGCCACAGAGTGTAGCGTGTACACCAAAGTCATGTGTGCACAAAGAGATTTGCTAAAATTGTAACTCTTGCGTCCAACAATCAGCTCGGAATCAAGCGACCAGACAAACAATTTGAAACTGTTGTCCTCCCTGATATCATCAAGCATTTTCAATGCTTGCAGTTTAACCGTTCTAGCAATGAAATGGTAAAAAAAAAAAAAAAAAAAATTTTTTTGGAAAGGCCATTTCATTTTCATTCACAATAGAATCCTGAACCTTTATTTCAAGGAGCTGCATCAATAACGAAAAATAAATAAACTGAGGAGGATTGCAGAATAGACTTGGAAAGACGGTTTGATTGTAAATTCAAAATTCTGGTTTACTACAAACATTTTCGCCTTCAGGAGTTGGCAGGCACTCATCTGGCCCATCCCCGCCATCCCGCACTCAGGCCTTGAGAATTTTCCACCATTATGAATCGTTTTTTTCTCACCCACGCAGATTATTCGTAGAAAGTGGCTCCCTGGCATCTTTTTAGATTTTTCAGCTGCTGCGGCGAAGCCGTCGCAAGCCACCCTCCTCCGTCTGCCGTCAAGCCATGCGGGAAAAAGGCCTGTCGTCCACGGAAGGGTGCATTTAATTTTACTTCATTATTCGTGGTCATGTAGCAACTGTTGTGCACAGGAGCTAAAAGTCGGCTATGGATGTTGATGGGTGTTGCTTTGTTGACTGGTATTTAAAAGTCCAGTGGCCAAATCATCAATTATCATGAAACCTGACATTTATTAATTTATTTTGTAAAAAATGTGTATGGATGAACATCTCTCCGTGATTACTGGATACTGAAAAACGATTAACCTCCCGGTCAGGGTTCTGTCGTATTCATTTGCCGCTGTTGTCGGGAATGTCCTTGATGAGAATGTACACAGGTCTCTTCACTGGAATATTTATTAATGTAAATCCTTGTGTTACATTTTATATATTCTTGCATTTTCAATTTGCCTCATTTCAACCCAGAAAATGATTCCCCATAAAACATTTTTCCAAAGATTTGTTATCTCCTGTTCTGCAGACTTTTTCTCAATCTCTATTACACCACACACACAAATCCCCAAATAATCTCTATGTAGTTCCTGTGTTTATTTTCCACATTATATAACTTGTCTTGCAAATGTATCATACATTAACAAACACAAGTCAATTAACACTGGCGATAAAAAAAAAACAACTGTGTGGTGTAACACAATTTAAAAAAAGACAATGCCGGTGAAGTCACCGCCGGCATTGTGGCGACTTGCCAAGAGCAGTTGGCTCCTGGCAACCAAGAGCCAACTGCTTGCACATTATAACAAATGAGTTTTAAGCTGAGGTCTTTCTGGAGGTTCACTGCGTTGAGCTGACTAGATATAATTAATCCGATAACGGTTTCAATTAGCTCTTCAGTGATAAAAAACAAAACAAAATACGCATGCAACATTACAAGGAAAGCAAACTTGCAAAATTACCAAAGAAATGCAACAAAGAAACTGTGTGTATGTATACGCATGCATATACGTATGTATGTAAGTATATATACAGAATGCAAAGTCAACCAGAAATACCAGAAATAATGTATACACACACATATATATATATATATATATGTATATATATATATATATATATACATATATATATATATATATATATATATATATATGTATATATATATATATATATATATATATGTATATATATATATATATACATATATATATATATATATATATATATATATATATATATATATATATATATATATATATACATATGTGTATATATATATATATGTGTATATATATATATATATATATATATATATATATATATATATATATATATATATATATATATATATATATATATATGTGTATATATATATATGTGTATATATATATATATATATATATATATATATATATATATATATATATACACATATATATATATATATAGATATTTCGGCATCACAAGATTGAGAAGTCACCTTGGGCCTCTACATTTCATTACAAGAGGCGCTCAAAGTGGTCCAGACATGTTTGTGTCTGGCAAACTACTGATTGGGTGACGTTTGTTCCCTCAACACTCGCTGACGCTACATTCATCAGGGTAACGCCACCTGTTGGGAAAACATCGTACAACAGTACACAGTGTTTGTCGTAATTTGGTCAAACTTCAAAAGAGGCATCTATATGTATGAAAGTACTGATACAAATTAAATATTTATGGAACTTTTCCTTTGACTAATGTGTGTATACATTATTTTTGGCTGACTGTATGTATACCCAACGCCTCCAGAATTATTATGTTGCCACATTAGCCATTAGGGCGGTCAGGTCAAGGATGAGTCGCACACAGCAAACGTGAGCAGTGCTCCCCCGCGAAATGGGAACTTCATCAAACAATCCCGTTTTCCTCCTCGTAGTGTTTCAGCCCGAGCTCACGCACTTTCTCACGACGGTGAAATCCGGTCGACCCTCAGTAGGCTTACTTGATGGCATCGCTTTGTTTTCCCTCTCCTCTTCGCCCAGTGCTTGGTGTTTGAAGACGCTCCCAGCGGCGTGAAGGCAGGGCTGGCTGCCGGCATGCAGGTGGTGATGGTACCAGACGACAACCTCAACCGGAGCCTCACCCTGGAGGCCACGCTGAGGCTCGGGAGCATGGAGGACTTCGAGCCGCAGCTCTTCGGGCTCCCCGCGTTCGACTGAGCGACGCTTCCCGATCGGAAACGACCAAAATGCAACGTAAAAACAATCGGGATGATTTTTTTTTGTTTGTTTTTTTTTCGTATCAATGGGTGCCTTATTTCACGACGGACGCCGGCTGCCTGTCTTTGATGAATTGTGAGTCATGCGCTCAGGTTCAAATGTGGCAATAATGTGTTTCTCCGAGACACGTTAATCAAATTATTATTATCTTTTGCGACTAGGTGCAGAAGAAAGTTTGTGGGAGATTTTTTTTTGTTTTGTTCCTGTTGAAATCTATCCTTTCAACGACCTCACCGTCGCCTGTCCAAGTCGATGCCTTTTGACGATCATTTATTAGGTGTGCAGAGCAACGGACTTGTGTAACCAGAGGAATACAGGCTGTAACCATAGTAACTGCTGGACACAAACTCGGCGCCGTCAGTCCCGCGTAAATCACGGAATTACACCCGTCATATATTGGCTTGTCAATACTGACAGAAATAAAACAGAAAAGATTCCCAGTAATGGATAAAAAATGCTTCATGTTGGTTGTGATTTTTGACGTTGTGATTCTGACAAAGTGTGTCAAGCTTAAATAAATATGTTGCGGTGAAGATCGCCCAGGCTGTCAATCTCTTTGAACTTTGTTCCACCTCCATTCGGTACCAAGTGGTTTTCGACTGTCCAGATCTGGTTTGTGTCTGAAGTGATGGTCCGAAGGTCGAGAGTATCAGTATTTGATTTTGATTTGATAATTCCGTGTGTCTTTTATTGTAATTAATCAGATATAATTTATTATTTGCCAAGGACTTTATACGCGAGTGAGCTTCTCTGTAAACGGCCAATTTTCATCCGTGCACCAAGGACAGGTGTTCAAATCGTCTCCCTGAAAGCACAGATAACAGGATGAGATATCAGATAAACGCAAGCAACAGTGAAGATGTGCAGTAAGTACACACAATAATTATGTCAGTAGATATGAAACACTGTGCAATCGTGTTTGTTTATTTATTTTTTTTAAAAGATTAGCGAATGGGAAAACAAAAACAACTGGAGCGATATACTTGTCAGTCTTTCAAAAAATAATCAGCAGAGTTGATTTTGATGTCAGAGTTTAAATGATTTATTGAATCCATTCAAAACATTTATTCTAGCGCAGTTTTCCTGAAGGGAAGCTTTGGCCCCTTAATTTCACTGCTGCTAATCGTCAGTTCTGCAGCTGCGTTGCACACAGACACTGATTGTGACGTGCGTGACACTTTCAGACGTGTCTTACAGTTTTACCATTTCCTTTTGCCCGTTCAAACAGTTGCTTCTCAGTGTAATGGAGTATAATCAAATAGAAAAAGAAAATTGCTACAAAAGAAGCAGCGGCTCTAATTTGCCTTAGGATTAAAAGTTCAGTTTTTGACTAGCCTAATCGAACTAGCCACAAAGCAAACGATTAGGCCGTTATCTAGTCAGGAGGCGGAGGGATTCTCCTCACCCTTTCAGCTCATGTCTGCATCTGCACTTACAGCAGTTTCTGTTCTCCCCGTGCTTGCGCCAAAGAAGAAGACTTTTGGCGGAGGGCCTGGCTGGAGGAGCCCAGCTCCCACATGCCATTCTCATCCGCCTCTCCTGTAAAACATGGCTCTTTTATTTTCCTTTCCTTGAAGGCAGCTTGTCTCCTTAGCTGTCTTTTAACACATTCATGTTCTTAAGTGTTGTTAAAGCTACCCCTTTTACTGGCACTGATTTTATTGAGGTCTGAGCCACGACTGTGTCTGACATTGTTTTTGTTGTTGCCGTTCTGAGCTAGCATAGCATCCACATTTGCTCTGTGCAAGACGAAGGAACATAGCTTTTCTCTCATCAGTCAAATTAATTCCGGGGGTTTTATATATTGACCTGTATTAATGTGCTGCGTAACCCTATTGTAAAAAAAAATACAAGCAAACAAGCTTGTCATTACAATACCCAATATACAAAAGAGGAGTAGGACCACAAAGAGCGAGATAAATATTTTAATAAGTTTCCATTTCAAAACTAAAGTCGAAATATTTAGAATAAAGTCGAATGTTTTGACTGTGGAAAAAGTTGAAATGTCGGGGATAAGGTCAGAATTTTGTGATTAATGACGAAAGGCACACTGGTGGCTAACTGAGGTGGTTGCTAGTGGGCTAACATTACCAACAGTAAAGAGGAAACCAGTGAAAACTAAAGAACGTCAGTCTTGTGCACACAGCTTTGTCTTTAACCACAAACCTCTGACTTTGTTTTTGACATTTTGACTTTATTCATGGAATCAAAACTTCGACTTCACGAACTTTCAACTTTAATGTCAACATTTTGATTTTTTTTCTCTCTGTCTTTGTGGCCCTAATCCTCTTGGCTTTGCCCCATGTATATTCGTGCCACTGCAGTTTCAAGGCGCTCTTCGACCAATGACCTTTCTGCCTTACACCTTCTAGCTTCAATAAACCCAGTCGACATTGCGCAAACGACTCTGTGAGTACCTTCTTTTAGTTCGAAAGAACCCTCTGTGGGTATCAGACATGGCTTTTGGCGTAAGACATGCTGAGCTTCTTTGCATTTTTGCTCCTTATAAATCCTGACTTGGAGCTGCAACAGGAGCTGCATCAAGTGAAAGGTGTGTGATGAACCCCCTCACCTCTGTTTTGGAAAATTCAAAGTTAAGCTTTTATGGTTGTGCCATTTGAGTGTGCCGCAGTCTCGGTTGCCATGAGACGTCCAGATTGACGGAGACCACGCCCACGCTGGCTGTCTGTCTCGCCGAGGCCCCTTTCTCTCAGTGCAGCTTCCCTTGAAAATTGAAATCCAGCCGCTTAGGAGTTCTGTCGGGGAAGAAGGATGTTGCCGTCGCTCCTCTCGCTTGTGCTCGCGCTGACCTATTTTCAAAATAATGCCTTCCAGCCGAGGCTGAAAAAAAAAGTCTCCAAACGACTATCTTCAAAAATATATATGTAGACGTGGCGAATGGCAGAATGGGTCACATCAAGGCTGCTCACCTTTGAACGCACCTGTTGGGAGACGGAAGCGAAGCTTTCACTGCCGCCTCCTCAAAATTAAAATTAAAATGTTTCCCTTCGCTCGGACTGCTGCTCCTTTTCAACATTAATTCAAGTGCCAATGAGGAAGGGATGGAAGAGGGAAAATTGAACGACAAGAGCTGAGTAGAACTGCCCCTCAACATATTACCCAGACTTGAGTCTCCGTTTGTGTTTTGCGTGGTTTAAAATCGAGTAAAAATGCCCATATCATATCATTGTGTATTTGGCCACCCTTTGCTAACCAAGTGTAGTCTACTTACTGACGGGTGGGTGGCCAGGCGCTGGGTGCCACACCTGCCCCGCCCTGCACCCATGCTCCAGTCATTGCCAAACTGAACCGGCCCTCAGAACACATTTTCAGAAACCAATGAGCGACATCACGATGACCATCCATCCATCTTTGTGTAAAGTCAGTGGGTGAGACCATGGACGTATTATAAGAACTGGATACCGGGGTTGCAATATGGTGGCGTGGTGATTATTTCTGAGGTACTTTAACCAAAGCCCCATCTGGCCCAAAGAATTAGCTGAAGCTCGATGTCTTCTATGCATCACATTTTCCCTTTCATGTGGCAATGTTGTATGTATTTCCCCTGTTGAATAAACATTAAAATTAAAATAAATAAATGATGCAGAAGCCAAACACTTTATTGGCGTATGCGCTGAGTGAGCAACTACACTGAAATGAATATTCTGCAATATTGGATCCTGGGGGTTTGGGTCAGACGGAGCCCTCTCTATGTATTTCCCCTCTTGCCACCGATAGTTATCAAAAGAATGCGCATCTTTGTGGCTGCGCTTGATTACGTTTCTTTTAATGGGATTTTCAAAGGCGTCACCTTGATGAAAGAAACAAGGGATTAAGCAGAATAATATCACCAAAAAGAATTAAGTCAGTGTAATTGATTTGCCCACTAAAAACTGTCCAAATCTGAAAGTTTCTGTCAAAGTCCCCCCGGCCGCAGTTTTGTTTATGCCGACTCCTTTGTTGTTAGCCGTCTTAAGGAAATCCTTTGTCTTTTTTCATAGCCTTGACCAAAACAAGTCGCTCCATTTTGTGCAAGGTGGCAGAACTCGAGATTTCCCTTCTCTCGGTGCCAAGCAGGCACACGTATCACCGGAACGCATATCTACAAAGTGCAAGCCACAGCAAAAATTGCCCGAGAGGGGTGGAGAGCAAAGAAAATTCCAAGAGCCTGCGCAAGTAGGTGCCTGCTGGGATAACATGTTTAAGTTCCCACTGCTAGAGAGCGCGAAGTCGAATTCAACCAAAAGAGATTTCATGGGGATGATGATATGGAAGAGGCCCCTGACTGTGAGGAGCATGTCGGTCTGTTTTGGATTGCTGCGAGTTTTAATCCTTGGGCCGCCCTGCACGTAGAGCTCATGTTTTATTCAACCTGCAATCAGGGCGAGAGAGTTTGATTACTGGGCCAGGTAGGACGAATGTTGGGAAGGGAATTTGCAACCGCTGACAAGAGTCATTGACCAATTAAGTGCTGATATCAGATCAGCTCGTTTCCCAATGACGCTTTAATGAATTCTGCAATTTCATTACCGTGGCTGTGAGGTACAGCGGAATACAATTTTGGTCTTTTGAAGGATGTGTTTATCTCCTGGAATGCAGATGGCGGGGAAAATGAAAACGCACCTCAGAAATTTTCCCCGCCGTTCTTCTGCAGCGACTGAGAAATGCGCGCATTCATCCGGCATTTCAGTCGCGCCAACCTGCTTGGATAATTCATGTTCAATTAAAACCAATCACCTCACACTCAGCCCACCTCAAATGGAAGGTAATTGTCACATTTGTGTTGGACGTCTGTGGGGAACAGCTGTGAAAAATGGCGGCGTGAACAACGCTGCTGCCGAAGAGGCTGCGGATGTTGCTACCGCCTCAGTTTAATCCGCACTGGATGGCATTTTCACGTTAAAAAGAACGGCAAGGCTCTAAAAAGCTTTTCGTGAGGGTCAGTATTGCGCCATTCCACTCGACTCCCAACCAGCAAAGGCAAGTCTTTGGGTTAAACCCCACTTTTAATCACAGCTAGCCATGGTAGGCTAACTTAAAGCTAATTAACCTATGTTAGCTAGGCTTGAGTATCGAAATCGGTATTTTTGGGGGTATCGACTGAGCCAGGTCGGTACTAACCGGTATCGATTCACTTGAAAACGAACGATACCACGTTTCGATACCTTTGAACGCACATTCACAGAGCATGCGTAAATTACGAGGAGCTCTTGAACGCACCATCACGCTGCACCGATGGGCAAGAAAACTCAAGACAGCATGGCCAGCCGTAAGCGTTCGAAAGCGTGGCTATATTTCACCAGCATAGATCGAGACAGCGCTCGTTGCAGCCTTTGCGACAGCATTAACAGAGCTCCCAGAGGAAACACTTCAAATTCTAGAAAGCACCTCATCAAGCACAATATATATTTAAACGCAGAAGACTGTGAAGTGTTTGGCTGGGATAGCTTAGCTTTAGTTTTAGCTTAGCTTGCTAGGAGCCCCGTTTAGAAAGAGGAGCTAAACATAACTGGAAATGTTGTAATACATTTTCACCACCTCTTGTGTTGTTCATTATGACAAACTGGGGTCATCTTAATTCATACTTTTCAACACTATGACTCCTGCTTCCATTTCTCAGCTCTCCCTCAGCTGAAAAAGTAGAGTGCCACCGAGCACTCACTGCGTTTGTTGTGAAGGGTATGTTGCCCTTTTCTACTGTGGAGACTCCATGGTTCAGGTAAATTATTAATGCATGAATTAAATGAGCGATTTGTGTGATTAATATGAAGTAAAAAATAAATCTGTTCTTAATAAAGAACTGTTGAAATTAAGAAGTTTTTACTTGTTTTCATTTATTCTTTCAACTTAAAAAAAAAAAGTATCGAAATAGGTATCGTTTGGTACCGAGTATCGATTCCCAGGTATCGAAAAAAGTATTGTATCGATTCAAAGGTGAAAGGTACCCAACCCTAATGTTAGCGATTCTGATCTTCCATGTTTTTATTTTCCCTCTTAACCAGATGAAAGCAGGAGAAATGAATGGTCGATAAGAATCCTTGTAAGCCAGGTTTTGCAGTGGATGTGTGACATGAAAGGATGGCTAACTCATTATCCAACGAAAAGGAAGAGCAAAAATCACACGTTTAGCTTCATCAAGCTAAATTTAACACCAGCTGGAGTTGTCCGACAAAGACGGGGTCAGAATAATAAGTGTCCCGCTACCGTGTTTGAGGAAAAGAGTTCCAAAAGGTTTTTTGAAAAGACCAGCAGCGACGCTCCAACGTGGAGACCGTAGGCGTTTGTTTGAGGTATCTTAAGAGTAAAGACAATCCACAGCAGTACCCTAATTGGACCCAAGTGGCATTTGCAGGTACATTTGCATGGCACGGCAGGGCAGCTCATTAGTTCTTCTAACCGAGGCGCCTGCTCGCCTGTTAAATGTACTCGGATCAGAACAAGATTTATGTTCTCGTTTTTATTTTGGTTGGTAAGAACAGAATGGTGAGTAATCTAATTGTTCAACTCTGAATCACTTGCTCTAGTTAGGTTTTTTTTCTTGAGGTAACTCCTCTAAATCAAAGTACCCTGATACATCCTCAGCCTGACCTTAATATTAATGGTTTAGTTAGCCACAAAAGTCAAATGCTTCATGTGGCAAATGGAGAGAAATAAAAGCAACTTGATCGTACAACTTGTTATTTTTCTCTACTGTCAGCTATGGCGTCTTCACTTGCATTCAGGTCTGCTTTGGTTGACGGCACCGGTGCTCAGATTTAAGGGTTTCCAGGTCTGTTCTGACCAGGTGTGACTGTCTCATGGTGCCTTTCATGTTGGCTCCAATGAAATTTTGTTACCTTTTAACTCTTCACTCTTTGGAATTAATGTATTGTACATGTCACGGCACACAAATTGCTTTTAATCCCCAATAGACCACAAGACAGAATCAGTTCTCAACGCTTTATTTAAATCAACAGAATAAAAAATCAGCTAAAGAGATTTAGAGGGCAATGTAATGGAATCACATGCAAATCACTGCATGTCAGTAAACACAATATATCAGTGCACAAAAAAAGTAAACAGACCTTACACAATAATAATGAGAATAGTAATAGTAGTAATAGAAAACACTGCAGTTGCATGCACAATAATGGGTCTACATAATTCTATGGCACTGTTAAACCCCCCCCCCCCCCCATTTCCCGTTTTCCACACCTAGAGTCCCTCTTCCCTGATTAGCATGAGTGATTAACGACAATAAAAAATACTTCCTAAAATAACCACGAGGTTAAAGGATTGGACTAATAAAAAAATAAACAACACAATGCATAAGATAACTCTAAAAAAAAAAAAAAAGACAACATTCAGCCTCTAAAACCAGCGATGCCTCACTCAGTCCTGGTGGCCCCTACTAGAGCCTGCGTCCGTCCGACGCCTCGGCGTGCTGACGTCCCACGCTGAAGGTGTGGTCACGAGCCCAGCCGGCGACCAACAAGAGAATCCAGCCGAGTCCCACCGCGGAAGAGACGTCACGTCCAGCGGTCACACTGGGCTGGAAGGCAGGAGCAGAGGCATCAGCCAACAGAATGTCGGGGCTGTAAACTCACGCATTCACCAAGCTAGGGTAGACCGTCCCTTTGTACGGGATGTAGCCAGCGTCATTCCCCATGAGCGAGGCGTTCGTTCCCCGTGGGAGGAGGCGAGTGGTCCTTGGTGCGTGCTCCTGTCTCGTCTGCCCGGCTCGACCAACAACATCGCGGTGCTTCTTCCTCCCTTACATTGCCCTGATTGCCCTCCTTGTCCCACCTGTGAAGGAAGCACTTGCAGGGAAAACACAGCTGTCCCTACCTGTCCATCAAGTCCGATTCTGCTTCTCGCTCACACACAAATACACACACAGTCCACAGTCTGGCAGCAACCCCCAAAGTCTGAAAACTGCCCTTTATGGATTTCTTACAAAGTAATTTCGATGTGAAGGTTCCCGCTTAAAGTCAACAAATGATCCAGCACAGAGAAGAAAATGTAACGAAAAAGAGAAAAGCCCATGAATGTTTTACACCAGGCTCCATGCAAAGGCGAGCACTGACAAGCAAACTAATGGAGTGTTAGCGTCTCATTTCCACTCACTGCACACACTCTCCCTCTCTCTCCCTCGAAAAACCTTGTCTCCCTGCCGAGTCTTTTCATCTCTCGCTGCTAATCTCCATCTCTACCGAGGAGCGCTCGATCTGGCTTTAAGCTTCCGCCAGGGCTTGTGGAACACTTGCAAAACACAAGTGTCCCGCGCAACTCCCTCCGACATCTCGGCACATCCGAGGCGCCCGTGGGGAAACTCTCAGCTATATGTGTCACCGCGACAATGAAAACAAATGAAATATGAATGTATACAAGCTTGGAGGAAAACTTGTTGCACAGTAAAGGGTGACCTGGGATCAACAAGACTGTAGCCAAACAAACACACAAGCCTGTATAGTTCCCAGGTCCACGACATTATTTGGACAATCTGAATCTCAATAAAAGTAGTTCACCTGTGGAACAAGCTACTCAACACCTGAAACTAATAACTGGAACAAATGCTTTCACCAAAGGGCTAAAAGCAAGACAACAGTGCTCACATGTATAAATATGGACTTTAACTTTATTGGGTTTTTCTTGGGGTTGTTTTTGTTTTTTGTCAGTATTTATGGTTATTAACATTGATGCTATATTCACAAATCTTATCCATTTTCTCTCATATAGTTGTTTAATCTGCGTTTTTAGAACAGCTGCCTATGGACCGGTGTCGACAATTAGCACGCAGGCTAAAAAAACAGTAAAACAAAGCATCTCATCTGCCCACTATGACAGTGTTAATGTATTTGTGATGTCCATATCAAATAAAAATAAACATAACATAACAATTAAAAGTCCTGCTGCCAGTTTACTGAGTGATGCAATCAGCATGAAAGTGGTCAAAGCAATGTTCCCTTCAAACTGGTGGGTCCGCGATGCCCCAAAATAGCAAACAATGTCTCGGCGTACCTTAGCCCAGTTTTCATCTGCTTCCCACGCATGCCTTCAAGGATGTGGAGACGCAACCCAACCATCTGTGTCTGCTAATTTCACACAGTGTCTGCACTCGCATTCGTCGCAGAGTCGACGTTCCCAGGCGTCGTCAGGGGGGGGGGGGTTTCACAGTTTCCTTTTTCGGCCCAGGGATTCGTTCAGTTTTAACGAGCCAGCATGATGTTTTAATCCTTTTTTTCCCCCGAATATTCGAATTGACGCCATAAAAGAAATAGCCAAGGTGCATGGAGAAGTCTCGATTGAGTGACCAAAAAAAGTATATATGAAATTTTGAAGTAAAATCTTTTCCAAAAGGCACACAGATTTTACAGCTCCATTAATAATTAATTTTTTGAAACTGTGCATTTCAGATATATTTGTCATAGATAAGATATATATTGATTGAAGAAGTGAACAAGTATAAATATGACATGGCAACTGTTGTTGCACTTGTCAGGTGTTGGTGGACTCAAATGCACGACAACCACTGATGCAGTTTAAGAGGTTTATTGAAACGGGGAGGTCGGGCAGTCCAAGGTCGAGAACCAGTGCAAGCGGTGGGGGAGGCAGGCGAGATCGGCGTCGGGGACGGGCGTAGGTCGATAACAGCGAAAGGATCCAGACGGGGCAAACAATGGACGTAGTCAGAGCCGAGCAGGGTCGTTACTGGGGAATCGGTCCGAGGACGAGGCGGCGGTAGGGTCGGAGACGGGCTGTTGTCATCCGGGGAACAAAGGAGCACAACAAGGAGACAGGCACTGGATTACTGGTGCAATGCAAAACAAATAATCTGGCAACGGGGGAACACGGGAGACTGGTTAATAAAGGCAGTGCAGAGCAAAGGCGAAGATTGTTGGCTATCAGGATCATAGGGGCAGATTGTTGGCTTGGAGACTGTGACACACATCAGTAAAAGAAAAACTTGCATAAATATTTCAATACACAATTTATTGAGACATCCTGCGATTAATGCAGGTTACCTTTTCCTCTACAATAACAAGAGGTGGTCAAAGTGGTGGCCATTGGCCTCCTATAGCAAACTACTGCTTGGGTAACGTTTGTTCCATCAACACTTGTTGATTCTGCGTTCATGAGGGTAACGTCCTCTGTCGGGAAAACATTGTCCAACAGTATGGAGTGTTATCGTAATGTGGTTAAACTTCAAAAGAGGTATCTACATATGTACAGAAGTACTTATACAGATTAAACATCTATGCATATTTTTGTTTTACTGACTTGTTATATACATTGAGTGTCACGTGGGCCTTCAAGTCAAAAGAAGCTGTGCTTCCTTGGGGCCAGAACCCATGGGGATGGTTGCATGGATGGATGTCAAGCTCACCCTTCGCGGACGCCAGTCGAGGCGTTTGACTTCGTCTTTAATTTGCCCGCAACACCTCAAGTGCAACACCTTCCGACAGCTTGGTGCTGTGATATCAATAATGTATTGCAACTGAGGTTTTCAATTCAACATCTTTATTTATTAATGGGAGACTTCTGTCTCCCTGGACGTGTTTAGACGGTAACACTTCATAACCATTCGCACTGTTTCTATTTATACATGAAGATGCATGAATTACTACATGTCCTATTTGGCTACTGTGTGACTGTGTGGATGTGTAATCTGACCAACCCTGTACGTTTGGGTTATTTTTGCTTTGTTTTGTTTTGTTCTTAACAAAGGCGTTTGATATACGTTTGCCGTCCACTTTATTAGGTACACAAGAAGTACTCAAGGATTAAGGTCAGCCTGAGTACCAGGGTTGACCTTTGTGTTAAGAACTGCCTTGATTAATAACGGAGAAAAATCAACTATTGATAAGTGAAATTCCTCAGATATTTTGACCCAAATTGACATTATAGGATTACGCAGCTGCTGTAGATTTGTCTACTGCCTGCACATCCATGTTGCTAAGCTCCCATTCCATAGATGGTTCCAAATCCTGACCCCACCCACCGCCTTCCGAATTTTGCGGCTGAAATTGAACCTCATCAAAACGAGTCACTTCAATCCCTTTTCTTCCCCATTTTGATGCTTGCCTTGAAGTCGTCTTAGGTGCAGTAACACAGGTCGTAAGTAATCGGATTAAATGCCTGCCTGATTGAAATCGTATCACGTCAACGCTTCATTCCGATCAAATTGGGTGGATCCGATTCCGAAGTTTCAATTGGATCAGCGTTATGGGAAAACCACAGATTCATCCAATCGCTTCATTCAGTGTAGAGTGGAGCAGAAATAGTCCATCTGCCAGGAGAGAGAAAAGCACTAATTCCTATTTATAGCTGGAGAACCCAATCACATACTGCCTCAGACTTAATCCAAGAAGAGGACGCCGATTGGTCTGCCTGCGTTCAGATTCTGTGGAAACGAATCACAAAGAGGAGGTGGAGATTTTGAAGTTGAAACCGTGACCGTGAAACGTAATCTTAGCAGTCCGACTGCCTTGACAAATGGGGGACTTCATTTTAGAAAGTAATACACTGGGTTTCTCCCTCTTTCAGGGTTCTTCCACTTTTACAGAAACGATAAAGGTAAAACCAGAGGTATTTCTTGTGAGGTTTACAGAAACTTTGCAAACTCTTAAGGTACGTCAGTACTGTACATTTTCTCACAGAAAAAACACATCGACCATATTTTGGGCTGAGTAGACCCACTAGTCATGAAAACTTTAACCTGATCGCAGTTATGGTTCTACTGGGGGGCTACTGGAACACTGCCCGGGGTAGACACACACGTTAGAAAGCCTCTCTTAGAAGCTGAGAGTTTGGCTTTGAGTCTATTGCCAAAACCATTGCCAACCATCGCACGTGTGTGTCAAATTTCAAGCAGGTCTAGCAGGCAGGTAGTCAAAAAAAATGGGATATGATTCGCAAATTGGAAATGGGCACTTGACCTGTTTTTTTGAAGCACTAAAATCACTTGTACTTTTTAATACTGTACAGACTCACTTTACGGACCAGAAATTTTTGAAATTGGATGTCTCAACAGGATGTCCTCTGGGCCCTGTGATCTCCCCACTCCTGTTCAACACTGTGCACCAGTGACCGCAGAAGTGAGAACCCCAGACGCACCAACCCCAATGACAAAGTCATTGTGGACGGTGCCGACTCAGGGCAGCAACTTCAAACAGCCATTTTCCCTCTGGCGCAAAAGCTGAACCCTTCTGATCTTAAAAAGACAGTCAGAATTTGCCCAGAATCCTCTGCTGCCAAGTGGATACATGCCTGTAATATAAACTCCACACTGAAAGGCCCCAGGCCAGAGAATTAAACCAACCACCTTCTTGCTTCGAGACAACTGGCCACTGAACAACCGATGCCAACCAGAATCCAATGATACAATGATAGTTATTCATAAATTCTGGTAGCTGCTTATTTTTTTTACTTATCATTCTATTTCTAGATGCTATCGTAGACAATTTAGTTACATTTAAATCTAATGTCGGCTGCCTACGCAGCCCCTTCCTCCCTCTCTTCTTCCCTCCCTCGCTCCCTACAAGCCAGTCACATTGTACGAAGATGAATAAAACAACACCAACCAAAAAATCTTAATGTAGACTAGTTTTATGTTTCACGTCATGTTTAAATTGGTAACTTCCTTTCTCTTGTCACTTTTTGTGGACTTCATTTGTGGACAATAAAGTAAGGTTAAAAACCAAAACAAATTTAAGAAACAGAATAAAGTAACTCCAGAGTGTCTCCTGTCTCTCAGAAGCAAGATAATTTGTAGTTCGAAACATGTTTATTGGTCTTTCCTGCAACGTTATTCCTCACTCAGACAGCCAGACAATGTCAATATCCTTCCTGAGAAGAAGAAGAAGCTGGCACCCCGTTTTCTCGTATATGTCTGCAGCCCTGACCAGACTGAGCCGAGTTATTCGCAATGTAGCAGAATTTTTTTTTTTTTTTATATATATATATACACAGCAAAAAAAAACAATAACACACAAACAAACATTGCAACCAGATCTGTATTAATTTTAGAATATCAGTGGAACATTCGGAGGTACTTTCACCACTTTTCACTTTTTTTTGTGACAAGAACGATTGTTCGTATTATACAATTATTTGAGGCAGGCAGCAATGACAGTGCTGATTGTTTTGTTTTTTTCTTTTTAGTTTTCAAAGTTTGCGTAGGGACTGGAACAAACCGAACTATGTCCCCACCCACATAGTACACAGTACATTTACAACTCGGTGTTGGAACGGATAAATGTTCCGTGCTGGTTACAAGACGGCTGGCGAAGGAGTGGAAACAGTAGGAAAGTAGGAAAGGATTTGCTCTCCACTTCTCTTCATCTGCGGAGGATTTTTTTTTTTTTTAAGGGGGAAATCAGTTCAAACTCTACACCACCAGGGAGCAGAACGAGCAGAAGGCGTGTAAAAAGGTCACAGTTGCCCCAAAAGGATTACAAGTAGACCCAGTTTAGGAGTATTAAAGAGCAAATTATGCACAGAGCTTTAACTGACTAGGTTGCCCCAAAGGGATAACACACGACCCCAAAATGTGAGAACCAGAAGATAAAAGAATTTTAATTAATTTGTTTGGCAATATAGACCAGGGGCAAAGAAAAGTTTTTTGCTTTAATAGCCGTGGTTGCACCAAAGGATAACAAAGAACACTGGTATCACAGTGTAACAGGCCAAAAAAAGGCATACATTAGTTCAATAAACTGATGGTTTCCTGATGGGATTTCACAATAGCTGTGTTTACATGGACACAAATAATCAGAATAAAGGCCAAATCAGATTAAAAATGCTTCATGTGAACACGTCAATCGAAAGATTCTGATGCGATCCGGTCCATCCGGAACGAAATTTTTTTCGGATCCTGCATCGGACTCTCTCCACTGCGCATGTGTGCTACAGCTGCGTGACGCGTTTCCGCCTTAACGGCTTTTTGCGAAAGAGAAAACATGACGTGACTCCTCCCACCCCCATCACGTACTGTTTTCACTGCTGGCCTCTGAGAAGAGGTTCTGCAGTCTCCAGACCCGAACAACACAACAGCTTCTTCCCCTATGGAATAAGACTGTTGAACTGACAATAACCCCCCCACACCTATTCTGCCCCCACTGGGCTTGCTACATCGAAACCAGTCCCACAACTACTACAGAGATGTCATCTGTGTTATGAACACTGTCATTCCATTTGCACTTTAAATGTTCCTGTTGAACTTTACTGCTCTTTTTATACCTACATGTATTCTTGTACGTAGGCTACATATCATTATTATTATTATTATTGATTTCTTTCAATAGATCTGTCATTCTTGCATCGGAATTTCATTTTTAATGTGCACTGCAAAGTGAATGTTTTAAATGACAAAATAAAAGTCTGATATAGTACAGCGCACATTATGGGTGAATGTGTAAGAATCCATTTGTTTTAAAACGTTCAGTGAAATTAAAGTCTAATCGTAAAAATTTACGATGCCACAAGTGTGTGAACGCACGGAAAATGCTAACGTTTAGCGCAAACTTTTTATTACTCTATATCTAACGATGATGCAAAGTTCTTATGGTCCCCTTTAAAGCAAGGGCTTATCACCCTCACTGTCACTAAGGTTTTAGGTCATCACTTCAGTAAGCTCGTCAGCGGAACGGTCGTTTCCCAAATGTTGCTAACATTTTAGAACATGTTAAAATGAGGCCGCGTTTAGCTTGAAAGGGACCCTTTTATGAAAAACTTACGTCAGCGTTTTAGTTTTTCTTCAGCGTTACCATACTGAAACGAGACGTCTCGTTTTTTGATTTTTCTTCAGACCCTGAGAGCTGGTAGCTATCTGCCGCACTAGCTAGCGCTTCTGGTGAGCAGCTGGCCAATCACGAGGCAGGACTGGGCTGTTTGGAGGTTGGAGCCACGGATGGAGCCACAACAGCCTCTTTAATCCCAGTGAATTAATTGTTTGTTTTGTAAGGCCTGTGCAGTTCAAACTAGGAGTTTTTAGACACACCAAACCTTCTTTATTGTTGGGAGTAGATCAAGAACAAAAATGTATTTAGTATACCTGGAATATGCAAGATTGGATTGTTGCTGATTCCCCTCTAGCTTTTTTTGAATGAGCATAGCCCTGGTCTACCCTGAGGCTTCATTAAACTCCTAATTGTGAAAATTTGTTTTTTTTGAAAGAAACATTTTTCTCTTTTACAGGGGGTCATTAGTAATTTAGTGTTTGCGGTTGCCGTGGCCAGTTAGAGCCTAACTACCCAAAGTCGCAGTAATAGATGCTTTTTTTTAGCTACCCATTAATAACGATGTTAACAGAAGTAGCATTAACACTTATCATAGCGTGCTTAAAGCATAGCATACTCATTAGCAACTTACTTAGGTTGTTACAGTCTTTTTTGGAGACTCCTGAGAGACAATTGCCTATTTGTGAACGCTAAATCAGCGTAATCAGAAGCCAGAACCCTGCAGATTCAGGGTCGTATCCAGCATAATTTTAGCGACATTCACAAACTCGCGGCATCGTTGTTCTAATTGTTGCGTAACATTTTTCCATGTGTGCGCCCTGCAGTGGCCAGCTCATACAATATTTGTGAGGCAGACCTCAACCAGTGAGAATAACGATGGCTTCCCGTTTGAAAATAATGAAATGGTGTGCCTGCGGCGGCGGGTGGACGTTAGATTCAATGATTCAACACTCGTTAGCTGGAGCTGAAAGCCCGGGACTAACACTCAAACACACTCAAACACACACAACACTCGCAACTGATGCAACAAATGGCTGTTCTTTGAGTCAACAGACGGTCACGCTGCAATTTTAATGCGCCTCATCTGTCAAACGCCGTTATCGTCAGGGAACATCGGAGGAATCTTTCACCGGAGTCGTCGTCACGTTTTTCCTCAGGCCTTTTTTCCCGGCCGCACGATCCATCCGCTGGCGTGGAACTCCCTTCACCCGCTGCCACTTCTATTTAATTGACAGGCTGATCAAGTTATAAAGTCTACGTTTGGTTCTCCATTGTTAGCGTGAGGTTGCCCCACTGTTGGGGTCGTGCTTGACCGTTTGCCCGTGGAGTCTCAATGCTGCCATTGAGCAAATGCTTTCTGGGGAGTGAAAAGCCCGTAGTAGTTTGTCGTACGCGTGTTCTTCCCTGTTTCCATCAGGAGGTTTGAAGGTCTGTTGTGTAATATTTGACGTGATTTATAATTTCTATGTTGGTAAAAGTTTAATATACTGCCAGTAAATATATTAATAAAAGTGTGTACTCACAGTGCAATAAAAGTAATGTGGTTTTCCTACCCTTAGATCGGTTCTTATTTCTATCTATCGATCTGTCACACTGCGGTGAGGTTGCGTCTTGTCTTGGTGTTGTCTCGTCATTTCCTGTTTTATTTTGACATCTTTACTAACCTTCCTCTCGTTTCAGATCACTTCCCCCCCTCCTCATGTGCCACCTGAGCGTCTGACCCAATTACCCATTGTCTCCACTGTGCCTCATCACCTCATGTGTTTAAATAGTCTGTGTCTCCCTCGCCTTGTGCCAGAGTGTATTTTGTTGTCACGTCTAGCTCCCTGCCACAGCCAAAGGAAACTCACAGTAAGCCGGTTCATCCTCGAAGACGAGTGAATTTTTGTTCTTCATAATTTTTTGTTTTTAGTCAAAGTTTGGTTAATTGTTTCTGAGATCCTGTTATTTTTGCCCCTCTTAGAAAGTGATTTTTTTTTGTTTCTGCTTTATTAGCCCTTTTGCATTCCTCCCAGTGAGCGCTTTTGGTTTTGATCTGTTTTAGTCGAGGTTTATCCTTTAGTCATATTTAGCTTTCTGCCGTTTTCCTCCTTTGGAGTGATTTTTAGTTTAAACTATCCCTTGTTTTTCCCCATCCTCGGCCCTTTATCCCTTGAGCAACTTATATGTCTCCCGTTTTCATAGATTAGGGACTCTAGGAGTTTCACAGCCTGGTTATTTTGATCACTTGGTCTAGAGGTGTATTGCGTGTTGGGTACAATAAAAATCTTTGCCTCTCACTACCCTCTGCGTCTGAGTCCTGCCTTGAGTCCCAGCCTGACACTATCTATCTATCTATCTATCTATCTATCTATCTATCTGTCTGTCTATCTAACTGGTGGCAAACGTGTCTCTTGGTGGCGGATAGGTGAATTAAAATTTCGGTGTTTCTCACACCTTTTTTTTCATACTGAGCACTTTGGAATTGTTTGCTAATAGTTTTTGATTGTGGTAGGGTAGTTTTGTTACTTTTTTAAGTTTAGTTTAGTGTGTTTTTTTTTTGTTTTGTTTGTCGCCGGGCGTCGCGGCAGCCTCGTGGCCGAGATGGCTTCGCCCTCTGCGGCGTCGCCTCTCTCACTGAGGAACGGCGTCCGCGTTGCGTCCCCACGGAACTCTTCCGTGGAGCAAGTTTTACTTGCGATCGGGGAGCAGGTGGGGCATGTAAATATTTCATATGAATCCCGTATGAACAAGGTACTGGTCGTGTTTCTGCATGGTCAGAAACAGGTCAGTGACCTAATCGGTAAAGGTAAACTTTGGACGGGGAGTTTGTCCAGGTGTCCCCACTGGCAGTTCCATCAACCCGAGTTACCGTAAGCGCCGTACCTCCGTTCATCCCGAACAAAGCGTTGGAAAAGGAGCTGCGGCGCTGCAGTAAGTTTGCTAGCGGTTTTAAGAACGTCGGGTTGGGGTGTAAAAATGATAAATTCCGACAATCGCTTCACAGACAGGTGTTTATGTACCTCGACACGCCGACTCTGGACATTTCTTTCCGAGTAAAACACGAGGATGCCTACTACATGGTTTATGCTAACTCAGGGATTCTGAAATGTTTTGAGTGCGGGAATGTCGGACATAAAAGGGTGGCGTGTCCGCACAGACCGGTGGTGACGCTACCTGATCCGGTTGAGGGGGGAGCGGGGGCCGGCCCTGTACCCGCAGGCCCCTCCGCCAAACTGACAACACAAAAGCCGTTGCCATGGAGACGGATGAAGAGAATGACTCTGACTCCGCCTCAGTGGCAGATAGTGACAGCCAAAGGTCTGATCTGTACTCTCTCCAAGAAGTCACTGAGTTTTTAGACAAAACTTTTGGCAAGTCCGTGGAGGTAACTGAATGCTTCCCGGACATTGTTAAATTCATCCAGTCCATCAGCACCCACCAGAAAATGGCGGGGGTTGATGAACTGGATGAAAGAAAAATATATAGACTAACTAAACATGTAGCCACACTTAAAAAAAAAAGGCTAAAAGTTGAAAAAAAAAATCTAGTAAAGTAAGACTGTCAAAATTTTAGTTTTTTAATATGGCGGTTTTTCAGTGGGTGTTTCTTAACTGGCTTTTATATCATGTCTCTTTTACCCTTTTAACTCTTTTCTCTATGGATATTTTAAAAATATCTTCTTTAAACATGAATGGGGGAAGGGGTGCACAAAGAAGGGCTCTGGTGGGTGAGATTTTTAAACAAAAAAAGCTAGATTTTATCCTGTGACAGGAAACACAGTGATTGTGATAACGAGATTGACTGGCGTCTTAGGTGGAGAGGGTAACACAGACTCAGCCATGGCACGAATCTGAGTGCTGGTGTTGCTGTGCTGTTTTCGCCCTCACTGACTATAAATATTTTGTCACACTCTGAGCCCATACCTGGCCGGTTTTTAATTATTAAATTAGAAATTAGAGGTTTTATATTTGTCATATTTAACACTTATGCACCTAATTCTTTTCCCGATCGTGTAGCATTTTTTAAAGTTTTTAAAGAAAAACTTGCAAGTGTTGCACAGGGGGAGTGCATAGTGGTGGGTGGGGAGTGGAACTGCTGCATTGACAACTTAGACCGAATTGGCCAAGAGCCTCACCAGGCCTCGTCCAAGCTCCTCTGTGAAATTTTAGAGGAAGCCCATGTAGTCGATGTGTGGAGAATAAAACATCCCTTTACTAGACAATACACCTGGATGAGGATGGGAGGGGGGGAAGTCAGTGCAGCGAGGCTTGACCGTTTTTATCTTTCAGCCCCTTTTTTAAATTGTGCAGGAAACTCCCAAATTCATCCTCAAGCTTTTACTGATCACCACTCAATCATAACCAAGCTACTTTTAACCAATGATAAGACACAAGGAACGTTCTGGAACTTTAACATTAAACTTTTAAATGATTTTAATTTTTGCGACAATTTTAAACATTTTTGGTTTTGTTGGCAAACCCAAAAACAGTTTTATCCTTCACTCATTCAGTGGTGGGAGGTGGGGAAAGCACAAATTAGAGTTTTTACCCAAAAATATAGTGTATCCTCCACGACTGAAATTAAAAGGACAGCTGAAAAGCTGGAGAAGGACATTGAGGATCTGGAAGGGGTGACTGCTCAGCCCCCTGAGCAGCTTGGAAGAGCAAAGAAGCACCTGGGCTCTTTCCTCCAGGACCAAGCAAAGGGGGCCCTGGTGAGAGGACGTTTCATGTCTGTTCAGGACATGGACGTGCCGACAAGCCTGTTCTTCAGACTTGGAAAGTCAACTGGCCAGAGAAGTACAATGATGGGTCTCCAGAAACCCAATGGAACAGTGACATCCGACCCAGCCACGATGAGAGAAGAGGTGGTGGCTTTCTACACAAATCTCTACAGTGCTGAGGATTGCAGTGAAACCGCTGTCGCTGAGCTGCTAGACAACCTCCCGCGATGACCTGGACTCAAACATCACTCTGCAAGAGCTCTCAGCTGCAGTAACACAGATGGCCTCTGGGAAATCTCCAGAGCTGGACGGACTACCAGCGGAATCTTTTAAACATTTTTGGAATTTTTTAGGACATGACCTTTTAGATGTTTTTACTGAATTTTTTAACAATGGAACTGTCCCAGCTTCATGCCGGCGTGCAGTGATCTCCCTTTTACCTAAAAAGGGAGACCTGACACTTTTAAAGAACTGGTGTCCGGTTGCACTACTTTGCACAGACTACAAAATTCTCTCTAAAGTTTTAGCAAACAGACTGAAAGTTTTTATGGATCAAATTATTGTTGTGGACCAATCGTATTGTGTTCCAGGCAGAACCATTTTAGACAATCTGTTTTTATTGAGATGTTTTCGAGGTGTGCAAAATGTATGGTTTGAATATTGGTATATTTTTCATAGACCAAGAAAAAGCCTTTGATTGTGTTGACCATCATTTTCTGTTTGCTGCTTTGCGGGCCTTTGGGTTGGGGGAGGTTTTTTTGAATTGGGTTAAACGTTTGTATAATGATGTTTTCTGTGTGGTGAAAGTAAGGAGTGGACTGACCAGACCAGTGCCAGTCAAAAGAGGCATTAGACAGGGATGCCCCATCTCTGGCCAGCTGTTTAGTTTAGCCATTGAACCTCTCTTGGCATGGCTCAGAGACAAGGTGAGTGGCCTGAGCCTACCTAGAGTTTTGGATAACAAGTCGATTGTTGTTTCTGCATATGCAGATGATGTAAATGTGTTTTTAAAAGATAAACAGGATATGTTAACACTTAAAAAAGGTCTCCAACTATTTGAGGACGCCTCATCGGCTAAAGTGAACTGGGCCAAGAGTGAGGCTTGTCTCATTGGCCAGTGGAGCCCAATAGACACTCCAGTTCTTCCAGGAGGAATCAGGTGGGGAAAGGATGGCCTCAAAGTCCTCGGGGTATACTTAGGTGAAGAGGATTTGGTTCGTAAAAACTAGGAGGGAGTGCTGGACAAGGTTCGAGCCAGGTTACTTTCTTGGAAATGGTTGCTCCCCCGGCTGTCTTATAGGGGAAGAGTTCTAGTCATCGGTGGCTGGCTCCTTCAAGTGCTGGTTCCACCAACTGGGTTTTTGGCACAAATCCAGCAGCTTTTGGTGGATTTCTTTTGGTCTGGGTGCCACTGGAAGAGGGAAGCTGTCCTTCACCTTCCAGTGACAGAGGGAGGCCAAGGCCTGGTGGACATCACTTCCAGAGTGGCAGGCTTCAGGCGGCCAAGCGGTTTTTGTACGGGACCTCGGCACATTGGACGGACTTAGCACGAACGCTGCTCCAGAAAGCAGGAGGGCTGTGCTTCAATAAGCAGCTGTTCCTGATGGAGCCACCCGCACATGGTTTTAATGAACTGTCACCTTTTTACAACTCGATTTTAACCGCATGGAAAAGTCTAAAGGTTTTTAGACAAACAAATCCCCAACCTGGGATGTGGATTTTTGAGGAGCCATTGCTTGACAATGCTTTTTTTATCTGCCGACACCTTCTCCTCATCCACACTGCGGAATCGACTAGTACAAGCAGGAATTACAAAACTGGGACTCATCGCAAGGCTGTCCATAGAAGAACTTGCAACTGTGATCAAAGTAACATCCAGGAGGTTTTTAAATGGGATTGTTGAGAGGATGAGGACCGTTTTATCAAGGCCCCTACGGGCATTCGCTCAATACTGAGCAAATGCTGACTGTTGGAACCGGGGGCCTGGACTACACCTTCCCATGCCACTCAGTGGGTCCTGCAGTGGAGGGACCAGCGACATCCGTGGGAGCCCTCCTCCAATTGAAGAAACAGATGCCTGCAAAACTCAGCATCATACAAGGAAAACAGCTGTACTACATCTGCTTGTTTGCAAGGAACATCAGCTCCTTTTTCCAGAATGGGGGAATCCAAATGGAAAGACATTGGTGACTCAGACTCTTCCCTGAATGGTGGCTGGCGGGTCCTGTATAAGCCACCCGTAGAAAAAAGGATGGCGGACTTCCAATGGAGGATTATACATGGAATAATAGCTACAAACAAGTACAGAGCTCACTTTGATCCTAGCACTGGGGAGGGGTGTCCTTTCTGTTCAGTACCTGAAACCTTGGAGCATCTGGTGCTCACCTGTCCAAGGCTAGGGGAATTGTTTAGTTTTGTTAAATATTTGGTTAAGGGTTTGGGGGAGACTTTTACAAAATGAATTTTTTTTTTTTTTTTTTTTATCTTCGGCCCCAAGTATACTCGCAGGAAGAGACCAATCATTGTTTTAATACATTTTATTTTTGCAAATGTGAAAATGGCCATTTGGAAGAGCCGCAAGAATCGGATGCTGGCAACTGGCTGGACAGACCCAGTCCTCAGCCAGACTCGACTAAGGGTGGAGCATGCCTACTACAGGCTAATGAATAACCTTTCTGGTTTTGTGGAGGTGTGGGCTATAAACAATGTTCTGTGTTCTGTTAATAATAATGGCTTTTTAGTACTTAAAGTGTAGTTTTTTTTAGTACCCAAATGTGCTTTTATCACACTTTTAATTTACTTTGTCCAAAAAGAATCATTTTTTTGAGTAATATGTAAACAATTTTTTGCCAGAATGTGTAGAATAAAGTGTGTTTTAAAAGTCAAAGTCTATCTATCTGTCTGTCTGTCTATCTATCCAGAAGACATAGGTGGACCTGGTATCCAAGGTGTGTGTGTGCACAGGCCAATGTAGTTCACTTGCAAGTTCTGGGAGGGAGGGAGAGCGAATGAGCGAGATGGCAGAACTTTACACACTGCACCTTCAATCTGAATTTCTTGCATTTCTGTGTCATTTGTCAGAGAGTCCGTGTGTAAAAGTAGGCCCTTCTTGTTTTATTATTATATTCATCATTATTATTATTGTTGCACACTTTCCCGTGACAGAAAAAGTTTGATTCTCATGCCCTTTGGAGATCAAGGACGCTACCTCTTGAAAAGCTCTCGTCCAAATTGTTTTTTGGCTGATCAGAGCAAAAGATTTGTTTGGCAGCCAGCACGAGCTTGCAAATGACATTCGTGGTTTTGTCAAAAGTGGAAGAAATTTTTCTTTGTTAAATAAATGCTACAGTAAACTTTTTCACGGGTTCCTCCCGTCGTACAATACGGCTGCGATAAAAAAAATAAAAAGACGCTCTGTCCGGTCAGTGCCGCGTTCCGAATTGATTTCTTCGCAGTGGAATGTCAGTAGGGGCGGTGGGATGAAAAAAAAAAAAAAAAAAAAGACCAAATTATTCATGAAATCTCTTCCGTCCCAACGCGGCGAGTGGATTCCTCTCGCTGCATCAATTAGCTCGACATGATTTCAGCATTAGCTCTCAGAGGTTCACACTTAAAACGCAGGAACCTGCAGAGGAATTACGTCGGTGAGCAAATTATAGCAAATGTGTGCGTGGGCAGGCCGCGCTAGCAGACACCGTGGCGGGTAATCACTAGTTTTCTGTGAATGTACTGAAATGATGAGCTTTTTTGTGAAGGTTGCGAAATTTAAAGATTAGATGCGACAAACGTGTGCTTCCAGGGGCGATTTTGGTCATTGTTACGAACCACTTAGTCCAGGGGGAAATGGTTAGTAACAAAATTGGTAAAATCAAACAGGGTACGAGTGCTGCACGTAGAAACAAACAGGGTACGAGTGCTGCACGCATCTAGCCTAAACGAGATTCACCCAAACAGGGTACGATTGCTGCACATATCGACCATAAACACGAACAAACGCGAGGGCTAACAGCCACAATTAGACTGCGCCCCCTGCGTTCAGGAACACGGATGCTTTTATCAGCAGGGATTCCCAATTGCGCAGGTGGCGGCGATCAGCAAATCACGGTGGGCAGAGGCAGGAACTCCCCCCAGTTGATGACGTTGATGCCGCTGATGATCGGGGAACCACCTGGCGAACAGAGTTGGGAGACACACACACACACACCAACATACATACGCCAAAGACGGCAGCCGTAACAGTCATTGTCAGATATGAGGTCATGAAAAAATAATTGGTACGTTAAGCTCATAAATGCACCGCAACTTCAGAATAAAACACACATAGTGTTCCCAGGTCCACAACATCATTTGGACAATCTGCCTTCTCAATAAAAGCAGTTCACTTGTGGAACAACCCACTCAACACACATGAAACTAATAATTGAAACAAATGCTTTCACCAAAGAGCTAAAATAATGGCTAAGAGCAAGATAACAGTGCTCACATGTATAAATAATAAATAATAACTGAACAATATTGTTTTTTGTTGTTATTTATAGTTATTGGCGTTAGCTGCGTTTCCATTACCCCTGCAATTGCGCAAAACCTAAATATCGCAATAAAACTGGTCTTGGAAACACCTAAACTTGGAAAAACCTCTCAAATATCACTAAAAGGTTTTTACGCTCTAATGAGAGTTTTATTCTTTTAGACGTATCGATATAGAGCAGGGGTCGGGAACGTCTTTGGCTAAGAGAGCCAAAAAAATCAAATATTTAAAAAATATATTTTTGTGAGAGCCATACAATATTTATTATTTTTTAATTAGCAACTCTTAATACAACTAAATACAGACATTTGGCCAAACTGGAGTCTGAAGGAAGCACTGTGGCCGTTTCCACGTCTAACCTCCGCGCCTCTCCTCTCCCTTTTCCACTGTGTCTTTGTCCGCAGTGCGTGGGGGGCAACCATATGTTGTATATATGTATATGTATGTATATATGTATATATATATATATATATTAAGGCTGGGCAACGATTAAAAATTTTAATCGCATTTAATCGCATAATTTCCCTGATTAATCACGATTAATCACAATGTATACGCAAAATCCAATAATGAATGAAGTGTATAGTGCACTTCAATTTTAATGTTCTACCATATGAACGAAGTCTTTTCTTTTCTGGTTCTGCAGAAGCCAGCAACGCACTTTTACAAAATAAAAGCACGTATTGTGGCTAACTGGCGATCGATAAATAAATAAGGCGCGGTGGGCTAAACGAAGGAGTAATTGTTGACGCGCATGCAAAAATCTTGTCGAGTCTTGCTTCAAGGTTCTTTTTTATTTACTTTATTCTTTATCACAATGACCTGCGACGCTCAACCCACCACACCAAGCCATCCGAGGCGCACAGGCGAATGTCATTAAATAATGTTGTGGCCTCACCCCAAAGTGACACACACACCCCCTACCCAGGTGTTAAAGAAGTGCGCTCACAAATATAAACATTAGAAACTCAGGGCTAGGGATGGGCGATATGGACTAAAAGTTTTATCACAATAATTTCTGGCATTTATTGCGATAACGATAAAAGTGACTAAAAAAATATAAAACAATTCAACTCCATGTTTTGGGATTTGATTTTTTTTAAACTGCATATATTTGAAACCGCACTCGAAAAAGAACGCGTTTACACAAAGCCATATATATATATACATACATACAGTATCTTCTTCGGCAAAAGGGTTTGCGCTGTATAAATCAGCTGGCTAACTTTCTGATTAAACGGCGGGAAGTTCTGCTTCACCTCACAATGACTCGTGTAGGCTACCGCATTTAATCCAATAGAAATGGAGGCGTCGAACCCTCCCATATACTGAAGCACAGATGTGATAGGCTCCAGCAGCGCAACCCTGAGCATTTGCGGTAAAAAAAAAATATTGTAGCCTATAAAATGCGCAAGAATTTTTTGGAAATATTATTTTAACACTGTGATTTTTGTAATGTTTTACTTGAAAATCAGCAGAATCATTCATTACTTGTGTTAAGAAAGGTCGGCTAAGATTTTTCTGTGAGCCAGATGCCGTCATCAAAAGAGCCACATCTGGCTCGCGAGCCATAGGTTCCCGACCCCTGATATAGAGGTATATTTTACACGACAGCGGATGTGACGTACGGGGTCACATGACCAGTTCACTTCTTTGGAAGAACGAGGAGACGGACTATTTTTTAGTAATCAAAGAGAAAAATATAACAATCATTCTTGACAGCAAACAATTGAAATGCAGATTTATACAGGAAATTTTGTACCTCCATCCTCCTCAAAGTGGGATCTCGCGCAACAATTTTTTTCAAGAAATACATCTTATGCACTTCATACCACAATGGAAGCACCCGCAAATTGCAATTGTACTTTGTCAAAATGTTATTTTATTATATTTTTTATTTTGCGAAAAAAAACAAAACAAACTATAATGGAAACGCAGCTCTTGCTGCTACATTCACAAATTGTATCTATTTCCTCTCATATTACTGTTTAATCTGTGTTTATGGAAAAGTCGCCCATGGATTGGTGTCGTAAATTAGCATGTATGCTAAAAAAAACAGTAAAGTAAAGCATCCAATCTGCTCACTGCGACAGTGTTAATTAATTTGTAATGTCCATATCAAATAAAATAAACATAAACAAATTGCCTGAAACATGCGTTCAACAAATGCTATCTTAAATTTAGCTGGACATAACCCTGAATCTCGAGACTCATCTCCTGCTACCGGAACTCTGTTTCTTAGGGGGACCACTGTCAGTGCCTGACCTGAACTCTGCTAAAAATGCGAAAGCAGTTCAGTTTTATTTTAACTTGCTTTGGATGAATGAAAAATCGAGGAAGCTAGCAGTAAAGTGATGGGGTTTTTTTGCATTTTGGTTGACATGCTGTGCTCGCAAAGGACGAAGAGAAATCATGCTGCCACTTATTTTGAACAGTTGACTTGGCACCGTCTCTTACGAGAGACGGTGCAAGGTCAGGCAAAGGTCGGACCCCGACGCGGCTGTTCACTCCCGCTCGTTCTCCCCAATTTGCAAAATGGGAAGCGCCGTTCGACTTTCTGCCATTGTGCCTTTGCTTGGCATTTGCCCCAGATAATTAGCACAGCAAATTAGCAAAACTGCACCACAGCATGCACTGTACACGTGCTGGTTTGTTTGTTTTGTTTTGTCTCCTTGTTTACCCCCCTGCCGCTGTATTTCCTCGTCGCAGTATGCAGATCGCTTTCTATTTTTCTCGGTGACAAAAAAAAAACGTACTAAAACATTTTGAACAGGTGATGTTGATTTGTTTTGACCGCTACAATCCTAATTTTTTGCCCTTAATACATGTGTGGTTCTGGAAAGCATTTTTCATCTGGACCAAAAGGACACTGAGAATACTGTAAATCCAAGTGTACTAACAATAAACCCCCTAGATGGACTAAAGTGCACTTGTGATAACATTGAATACCTCAAAACACTTCCTGAGATGGCTTGCAGGAAATTGTTCTTGTCGTAAACAGCGGCCAGTGCTAGCGAGGTTACCTGGCAGCAATCAATTTCACATTTGTACCGCAAGTGCCACTTTGCCTTATTGTGGCTGCGACATCGGACGGCTAACATCTGTCATGCCAACTGGCTAAAGTAATGTGTGAGTGCATGAACTTTTACAAACTCTAAAAAACTTATGAGCTGTAAGATGAGTCACAGTGTAGACAGAAAAAACAGAAATTATTAATTTCTTTTTTTTATTATTATTATTTTTTTTTCATTCATTGAGTTTAAAAAAACAACTTCTGAATAAAAGGGAGCAGAAAGAGGAATAATCTCATATTATCTGCCCCTTTGCTCAAAGTTTTGGAAAAAACAACAACCACACAATAAACATCAAAATATCCATAATATCAACAATAATGATAAAATGCTAGCGCTAACGTTAAACCAAACGCAAGCAAATATTTTTGTACCGGCAGTAATTTTGAAAATTTCAACTTATAAGGGGAGTATCCTTATTTTTAGGAATTCTTTGAGTAGTTCCCCCCCCCCCTTTTTTTTTTTCTAATTAACTTTGTGAATGCATTATTGTGGTGGTGATTGGAAGGCCACTCTGTGGACCCAACAGAGGAAGCTGCCATTTGCTCATGCGAGATAATAGCTCAGCTGCCTACATTAGTAATTTTTGCCGTCCTAATTATTAATTTCCCTCCAATGAAATAATAACCTTTGGCCGCAAAATAACTGCTGCTCACAGAAAATGTGCCATTTGGCCTGGCTTTAACAGCTGCGCCGTTGGCCCTTTCAGACTGGGGCTCCTTCCTAGTTTCACCGCTTGGTGTCATTCATACTTCATTATTTATTCTAATAGCTCATTTTAAATATGGCCATGAACGCACAGTAATATGTTTTTGTTTTTTGTTCAGTTTTTTTTGTCAAACATATATATATTTTAGAACATTGTGGTGTGAGGGTGTCTTTTGTTTATATGATTTAAAGTCTAACGATGGTTCAAGCAGAAAATGAATTCATTAAGATTTGATTCACATTAAATTGAATATTGAAAGACTTTATTTGCGTGCCCCCTACTCACTATATAGCAGATATATAGGGGTATAAGGATATTAGGTACTTCTCAAGAAAATGCTTATATACGTGTAAATGTATTTAAATATTGAATTATTTATATTTTTATTACCACATGCCAACTGGAAGTTTTAATAATGCGACCGCAGTGACGTCATTAACGGCGCCAAGAGTTTAATGAGTGCACTATATAGTGGGCTACATATAACTCCCTTTGTAGCAGGGTATGTGCAAACTACGGCCCGTGGGCCATATGCGACCCGGTAAGATTTTTAATCCAGCCCACTGAACTTGAAGAAATTACATTTATAGTAAGTAAAATAGTAAGTAAAAAAGTAAAATAGCTGTATTTCATCCATTTTTTCAGGGTTTTGAGAGTCATTTCAATAAAGAGCTAAATACTGGGGGGCTTCAAAGACAGATATGTTTTTGTGACATTGCTTTCGTTCATTTTCAATTGACAATAAAACACATGTTTTCTAAATATTCCATGATATATATATTTTTTTCTCCTATTACGTGGGTCACCAAAACACTCCACCCATCTGCTCCTGCTTGGGCCCCTCTGTCAAATTTTAGAACCCATTGTGGCCCCACTTGGCAAAAAGTTTGCCCACCTCTGCTATATAAGGAGGAGGGGACCAATAGGTGAGTTGGGACACAGCCAGGGCCTTAGCTAACAGTGGTCCCAATCAAAAAACACGGCTTTGCAACAGGTCTGTTCACAGAAGGGGATTCCCCGGATTTAGGGTAGTATCCAACATAGTTGTAGCCAACGTTAGCATTTGGTTAGAGCATGTCTCATGTGATTTGCTTTTTACAGTGGTCCCCTTGAAAAACAATCCATGGTAACAGATGGTGACCCTCCTGATTTAGTGTCACTTTAGCTAGCGTTAGCATGTCCACTACATTCACGCGGGAGGAAAGCATGAGGCCCATGAGGTTACTTCAGTCAGAGATCCTTTTGCTGACGCTGGTTTCTTGGCAAATCTCAATATTTATATTCTGGGGAGATGTGGGTATATGGGTGACATACAAATCTATTCCCTTGTGGTTTGGTTCAGTGAGAGGGATACTCGAATCGATCCGACTCCCTCCCCGCAGTCCTTCACGACCGGCCGATTCGGCTCCTTCTCCCCTCCTTCGCGCATCCAATCCATCTCCCACTTTAGCGCAATAGCTCATAGGCGGCCGGCGGCGTCGGATGCAGTCCGGGATGTCGCGACCTCCGTCTATTACCACGGCCGACCTGCGCCCCCTGCTACCCGCCCTTCGCGGCAGCAACGCGCCTGCCGCCACCCTTGGGGAGCGAAGGTAATTTTGCGGTGCACCGCGTCAACCTCAACTTTTAACTTGGCCCACTTAAACTTGACACGGGAATCTCTTTTCATTTGAGAGCCTTGGATCTTTCCTAAAAAAAAAAAGGCTCCTGAACCAATTTGAGTGATGGGCGACGGCGGCAGCGGCAGAGGAAATGGGCCCATCTCCTGCAGTAGCACTTTCTACTGTTAGACGGGAAATTGTCCGCCGACACCTCGAGATGTTCGACATATATAAAAGGCTTTGAGCGCAGCAGTGAACAATGACTATACCCAAGGATAAGTGGGCCTTTAGTGTTGGCAGGGTACAAAACACTTGCCAGGCGCAGTACTACGTTTTTTTTTTTTGGAGGGGGGGGGGGGGTCCCCCGCCTGCCGACGAGCTGGCAACCGGCAGGCATCTGCTTGTCTCAGTGTGATCGGTTGTAGGTTGTTAAACCATGACAGGCAGGGATTTTCAATTTACTTTTTTTTTTTTTTGCAGATTAAATCACAAACAGCACAGTGAAGAGTTTCTTTTTTTCCTTTCAGATCACAAAATCGCAAATAATGGCTATATTGTACCAAGGCTAACAATCAATTTCTGTACTCAATAGAGGTTTTTGCAGAGGTAAAAAAAAAAAAACCCTGAAAATGTTTGCGTCTTTGTTTTGCATGTTTGTAATGAAGGTGTCAAGTGGCGCTGCGTTATCAGACGTCGGAGGTGTGCGTTTGCTTTGTTTGTTTGTTTGTTTGTTTGCTTTCTTACTTAAATGGACGAAGATAATAGCACATTGATCGAATGTACGCAGGAAGTGCCAGTGCCCAAAACAGGCGCAGTAACGATTGCTGACAGAATACTAAACATTGACAGAAAGTACAAACTTTTTTTTATTTTTGGCCTTAATTGGGGTTTTAAAAACCGACAATTTTACTTCCTCCATTTGGGGCCCGAGTAAATCAGGACGTTGGTGTTCGGCGCTGCGTGAAAACAAAGAGATTAAGGTGCTTTTTTTCACTGCTTCTGCTGCTAACATCGATCGACATCGATTTTATCGGGGACGACTTTGAAATAGAGCCACTAAGGTGTGGGGAAAAACGATGCAAAGCCTTTGCTTTGCTTGTAAGGGATACTGCGCCACTGCACTAAAGACAACCTTATTGGACCTTTAAATAGTTCTGCATAAGGCCTTAAGCAAGACCTTTTTAATTCCAGGGCAAGAACAGCCCAATAACAACAGTCCCTGGTGAACTTGAGCCTTGGGTTGTTCTGCAACTTTCTAAAGATTTTACTCCCATTTCCTGATCTATATTATTGTCCCAAACTCCAGTGAATCAGAGCCTCTCAACAGGCGCGGTTATATGACTGTAAGTGAACGGATTAAAACAGCGACCTGACTGAAAGCAAGTCATGTAAACGCTCCATTCTGATCAAATTGGCCGGGTCGGATCGGAGGAGACTGCGCCGCATCAAGATAATCGCTGCCCCGCTCGTCTCTTCCTGCTGGATGGGGGGAGGGGCCTTTGGCGCCGTGGGTTTCAAAATCAAATGCGACAAGCTCGATTAGCCTCACTGACAACTCCCTTCATTTAGTGTTCACGTGAACAGGACAACCTCTATCCTCTGGTTTGAAACGATTCAATCAGATCGAGCCATGTAAACACACCCACTTCATCCATCCAACTCCTCTTAAACTCCAGAAAGCAGCGTATATTTGTCCTGCTGTTCGCAGCTTCCTCCAATAACCTCAGGTGATGGCTGCCTGACGTGCAGAACTCCTTTTTTAAGTACAATATTTGAGAAGGTTGGGAATGGTCCTGACTTTTAGTAGGTTTATTCTAACATTATCGCTTTGTGGCCTCTGGCATACCTGCCCCTCTCTCTCTTCTTTTTTTGTTGCATTTTCTCAGTCTACGCTACGCACAGTGCTTTGTTTGTACTTCTTCTCTTCGAAATCTTGTCGCTAAGATAAATCAATTTGTGATGTCGGCAGGGGCGACTTTCTTTCTCGCCGTCTTCACTTCGCTCGTCCAGCTAGCAATTGAGTTTTCACTCGGACACTTTTAGACAAAAAAGGCGGCGTTCTTTGAAATGAAGCGAGAGGAGCCGGAGGAGGAAACCGCGGCACCAGTTGTAATTAATAGCCGGTGCTGAAATAAGAATTCCGTATCTGCGGAATTCTAATCCTCACATGGCAGGAAGCCGTGGAAATGCTTTCAAAGCGTTCAAGGAACTCTGGGAGTCTATTCACGGATATGTTAAGAATCACTTAAATATATATTTATATAATTGTTAGCTTTCTGCTCAATGGCCTTTAATTTAAACACATTCTATAAATTTTAGTGGCTTTTTGATGAAGCACCCTGCACATGGGGTGCAGCAGTGCGATAGTTTCTGGGGAGGGCCTGCAGAAATTAGGAAGAGAAGTGCCAATATCCCTTTGGACGCATATGCACACATTGATAAAAGCAGGAAGAAGCCTGCCCCTTCATTTTTCACCCCCGCCCCCTCCTTTAATTCAAGCCAGAGCTGCCGGTCCATCTAATGTGGAATGGAATAGCTGTCTAATTACAGTCTGGGTCTGGACGCGTCACTCACTGTCTCCGCCGTTATCTGACGCGGCGCGGCTGAAAGACTGATGAGCAGCAATAACATTCATCGCGTTGTTTGCCGTGCTCTCATTTATCACGCGGCACAAGTACAAAGGAAGGTCAAGGCCTCCGTTGGGGTGGTGTGTAAGGGGGGGTAGTGTTGGATTTTCTAGTATCGGCTGACATACGTGGCTTGCTTGTTATTCTGCTCTGTCGATCCGCTCAAGGATCTCCTGGCAATCGAATATTTGCCCATTCCCGGTAGCGTGCGCCGTCCCTCTGATGTGCTCTCTTGAGCACCACACTGGGTACCACCTTTCTAGAAGCTGAACATTTCAATCTCTGCCACCTGCACCTCTGTCTCCTACCTTTTTTTTTTTTTTTTTTTTATTAAGTCGCCCCATAGCGAGCAAGACGGATCGCTTTGGTACGTCGGGGTACGTCACAGCTCGGCTCGGTATCCTTTCATTTTTTTTTAGCTTGGTTTCCAACAAAAAAAACAAAAAAAAAACAGCACCCACTTTAAGCTGTATGCGGAATAGCCGCGTGACACACGAGAGAGCCCGTTCACATGTGATCAGAAATCCCCAAAAACTTATCACCTGGCGTAATTGCATCTGGCGGGTTCACGTCTGTCATACGCACTCAAATTAAGTAGTTTTGTTTTGATTTCGTAATTAAGTAAATGAAGCATGCGAGTTGCAAAAATCATCTATGAGAAGCGAGGGGACGGTTTACCAGATGTCACGAGATGTTAGATTCAATCTGCAGTCCTGCATTATTTTCAAAACATCCAACCTTTTCTTGTTCAGCAAAGCAATGCCTCCGTTTTTAGCGCTAGCCGCCCTGAATGTGGTAACAAATAGACCTGCAAAATCATGCCATTTAGCATGAAAGCAATGTATTGACTCCAGTTGCGGCACTTGGGTGGCTTAAATTGAATTCCGGAAGAAGTCAGTGAAGTGAACGAAGTGCGAGAAGGTCGTCGATCTTTGTGCGTTTCTTCTTGCTCGTGCACCGAAGATACAAACGTGGTTACGTGAGTCTCTTCACCAATCAGCAGAGCCGTAAAGGGAGGCTCGTACCAAAATCGTAACAGCGCGGTACATCTTAAAGGGTGCCGTCAGCGGCGGGTCATGTCAAATTGCTCAGTCGTACCGCACCTAATTTGGAATTTCACCAAAAACCACCTTTTTTCATTCCTGCTGAAACACTTTCTACAATTTTCTACAGCCCATTGAAGTGCTTATCTCTATACTCCCTGTATCTTTGATGTTCCACTCGAGTCCCTCCCATTCACATGCTGCAGCTAACCTTTATTCTGCTTCCTTTCGAATAACTTCACTGTAATTTGCATGACTCGCTGAGAGAATTGAGAGATCTTTTAAAGGTTGCCAAATATGCAAGAAAAGAAAACTGGCGCACATGTCAAAAACGGAGCAAGGTTGATGTTAGGAAGACGGCTGGAGCAAAGCTTAAAGGGACGCTCCACCAATCAGCGTTCACTTCTTACCAAATCAGCAGTTTGAAACACAGAATCAGGCTTTGCCGGAGTTTCTACTTTTGGTTTGGGTCCAAAAAAGAAAATTTTCAACCTACTGCCCTCTTCATATTTAAGCACATTATTACGCAGATTTTACGACACAGGGCGACACGGTGGCGCAGTGGTTAGCGCTGCCGCCTCACAGCAAGAAGGTCGTGGGTTCGATTCCGGGGCCTGGACCTGGGACCTTCCTGTGTGGAGTTTGCATGTTCTCCCCGTGTCTGCGTGGGTTCTCTCCGGGTTCTCCGGCTTCCTCCCACACTCCAAAAACATGCATGTGAGGTCAATTGAAGACTCTAAATTGTCCGTAGGTGTGCATGTGAGTGTGAATGGTTGTTTGTTTCTATGTGGCCCTGCGATGAACTGGCCACTTGTCCAGGGTGTCCCCTGCCTTCGCCCTATGACAGCTGGGATAGGCTCCAGCAGACCCCCGTGACCCTGACCTCGGGACTAAGCCGGTATGGAAAATTAATGAATGAATTTTACGACACATTTAAACACGTTTAAGAAACTTAAAGGCATATGAAACACCCAAAACGGCACAAAGGCGGCGTCAAAAACCGCAGCTGATGAAAATGCGTCAAGTTAAATAGGTTAAAAGCAGGATCATCAAAGTTGAACTGGAGTGACTGGATAAAGTGTTTCAAATTGTAGATTTTTGTTCTGCGGTTTTGTCTGCTGAATCTGATGAGCCAAGAACTCCTTTGAACTGCCACCCGCTACAGAAAGACAGTGTCGTTTTGAGGGAAGAAAAACACAAGCGTGATTTTTTTTTTTTTTCACCCACCTTGCCTCGCCTTCGTCTGCAATTGGGTAGAGTAGTGTGAAAACCTGTGACCGGTGCACTTTTTTCCATTTGATCAGTGGCTGCTTCGCACCGTCCGAGCTTTTGTGGAGTACCGTGGAGAACCGCCATAGCGTGAGGTGAGCCGCAAACCCAGAGGAGGCCGCCTCGCGTGACGCCTGCAGAAGGCACCCGAAGCGACTCAGCGAACGAATCCCCAAGTGAGAGCCACGGCTCATTCCTCCATTATTGATACGGCGAGGCCTCAACAAGGCCGCCGCTCACACCGTGCTCTGATTCCAGCTGTCAGGTCTTTTGTTGCTTTTGTTCTGTTTTTTTCGCACTTGTTCCAGTTTTTTTTTTAAATGTCCTGCAGGGTTGCGGGGAACAGCTGCAGCATCACGCTTGTCTTTCGTGAACGAGTACGCCTAAGAGAAACGCAAACGTTTGCACGTCGTGGCCAAAGCAAATAAATAATTAACGAACAAGGAAGCCTTCTGACAACTGTGAAGTAAATGATGGCGATTAAGACAAGCTGCATAAATTAGCTCGTCGATTGCCGCTGATGGGCATTTGAAAAGAATAGGAAAAAAAACTTCCTCTGCAGCGTTTTTTCTTTTTTTTTTGTACGCGGCCCAAAATCAAAGCGCGCTAACGATTAGCGAAAAACATCAATAACAGGTTAAAGAGCACATTTCACAGGCTAATTCGCACTCTGCTGTCACTTTTTTCCCCCCTCTGATTCAGTGACGCGGCCACGTACGATCCATGCTTAATCACTGCATTAGGCTCTGTGATTAAAAGCTCTGGATCTGTTCATGAGACATAATTGTATATTTCCATTAAACGCATCTAATTAATGCCGAGGCCTGTATAGTCATTATGGCGCACAGTTCAACCACATGCAGCTGACTGCAACCTTGGTTTATGAAGTTCCCATGAGGTTAATTGCACAGTGCCAATGGGTAAACACGCCCTTTTAAATCATTAAACCATTTGTCAGTCTTACTGAATACGCAGCATCCGTCACATTGTGTTGATAGAAACATTAAAATTTTCTTTCTAAAGATTTGTGCTGGTTTCATACAAGGGTCCTTGCAACGATCCTGCGCAGCTACATTTGCGTACTTCCAGTATTGTACATCCATTCTTTGTTTTGAATCTGTGTTTCAAGGGTTGCCGTTTCCCAGGGATCACAGTTCTGTTCCATTCCTGAGGTTTCCTCGAATTCTGTTTGCAGGGACATTTGTACCCTGGGGTCCATAGAGGCCGGTCTTTCAATATGGTACGTTTCCAAGATTCTCTGCTTCAACTATCCATATTACCAGGGACCAATGTTCTGATCATTGCGCTGTTCCAAACTTACACATTACTTGGGTTCTTTGTCTTTCGGGTTTCATATTGCCGATAATTTCCTGTAGTTCCAGGATCCTTTGATTTCAGGATTTTGATGGACCAAAGTTTGTTGCAAGACTCTTGCTTTTGAAGATTCTCGAGCATCTTAGATTGGGTGTAATGACAGCAATTTTAGGCCCAATGACTAAAAGTCATACATACATATTAAACATTCATGTTTGATGACGTAATCTATTTGGGCCTCCCATGACTGCTGGGCCCATAGAACCTGCATCTCAGGGTATGACTGTTATAAGTCACAAAGTTATTGTTTAACTTAACTTAACTTAACTTAACTTAGTATTGAACACTGATAAAGACATACAAGCATCGTACCTTTGCCTTGGGCTTGAGGACTGCACAACAGCCAAACAATGAACTCACGAATGAACTGTCCGAGTCGCCAGAGAATGGGATGATCATGTGGATGCGCCTCTGCTTGCTGGGAGCCTGACATCATCAGCTTGACCCCCCTCATGCTTTTTCAGAGACGCGGATAAATGCTTGTGTGTTTTTTGATTTGTCAAAGAAAATAAAAACAGAGAGCCGTCGAGACAGTCGTGAGTTGTACTACGGCCAAATCCAAAGCAGTGCTTTTCCTTTCCCCTCTGTTTCACACTCTCTGGCACCCTCCTCCTGCGCGTCAACACCAAGGCATTGCCTTTAAGTGCATCAGGCCAGTAGCAGCGACAGAAATCATCAGCTCCTGCCAGCCAGCGGCAGTAACACAGTTGGTCCAGGATAAACAAGCTCTGCACATAGCATCTGATGCAATTTAAGTGTCGGCTTCTTGCTTTTGTTTATTTGTCAGACCTAAGTCATAAAGGGGAGAAAAACAGTATCAGGAAATAATAATAGTCATAACAACAATGGTGTTTTGGTGCTAGTAGAATTTCCTATCCAAAATTATTCATTAGATGCAATCTGTGTAAATTTGCTGCCTCAAGGAGATGCATGAAAATTTATTCAACCAATAAACAAATATTGCTCTGCCCATCTTGTTTCAGTCAGTGGGTCGAGCGGAGTGCTGCCACCCGACAAAAAGGTCAAGTTTTTAAGAACATGTGGGAAGGGCGTCTCAAAGCTTCCAAAGGTTTAAAAGCTGATTTTACACCACGCTGCACAACAAATAGGAGCGCCAGAGCAAATGGCTTACCAGCGCACTCAAGAGTGCCGATGAATGTCCGGCACCTGCACTTCATCACAGCGTGCAGAGCCCAGGCGGACTACCTATTTTTCTTTTTCATTTTTCTTCCCCCCCCCCCCAACGCGCTTTACAGCACATTACAGTTCATAACTCAAAACAGAGTCCTCTGGGGAACGTAAACAGCCTTAAAAGAAAAGTAGTTGTTTCTGCACCTTGGGGGGAGGAAGCGTGTTATTACTTTTGCTGAGTCATGAATAATGGATTGAGTTGCTGTGATAGGCAGCATGATCTGCATTGAGTGCCGCATGAAGACTGAATGTGCAAAAAAGGTGGTGTTGACGGGGGGTGGGTGCGTGTTGGGAGGGACGGAGGGAGGGTGCCCCCCTTTTTAGCAGATCCTAACAACATTGTCGAGATGCTGTCCCCCCTCTCCGGCTCTCCTTCTTTTTGCCTTTGCCCACATTATCTCATTTGTAAAGTCCGCCTGGCCCCGGCAGAAAACGGCCACACCGCGGCAACGGCGGACGTCGCAGGGGTGTTTCCGTGGCCCGGGCCGCCGCACACTCAGTGCTCTCCACGGACCGCACGGCGGCCGGCGTCTCGTCCGCGAACGTCTTTTTCAAAAGTGAGCTCCTTGACGATTGCATTTTGAGGGCTGAATAGCAAGTGCGCGGAGGAGGAGGCGGTAGAAGGCGGGGGGGAGTATGGGGTTCAAATCCAACCCTGTAGCGGCAGAGCGACTTCTCCCCCAAGTGGCGGCTTGCGGTACTGGGCTGAGTTGAGCCGAGTGCACCGGCCGCCTTGGCAAGGACTCACCCACGCATCAGATGCAATCCGCGGCGCGGAAAGCAACAGCAACTCCCTCGTGCGCGCTCCAACGCGCCCGTGCAGTCTCGCGCTATCCCGCGGAGGGGCCGTCGGTGCCGAACAAACTGCAACGCCACTCCGGCAGCTTCTCATTTTCCCTCCTCCCTGTGCGACACCGAAGGGCGTCGATGTTTTGAAAAGATTTTCCGGGGTCCAAAATAGCGCTGTGGGAACCATCCATATGGTTGCTTCAATAAAAATAAAAAAAGAATTACAATACAAATAAATTAAGCAAATGCATTTTGGATTGGTTATGGTGGGAAGAGATGATTGGCTAAGTGCCACTTCCCATGAACATAAAGAACAAAAGCTCTTTGCTTCAGCGTACCTCGACACAGCTGTCGAAATAATTGAATGTTGAGAATCTTAATGAAACACGAGAGCAGTGCTTCTCAGTAATGCACTGTCTGCCGTGGTATAATCTGCACTCGGCCTGAAAGGACCTTTCAATTTTATCTCTGATTTGTTATACTATTTAGTCCATTGGCACCTCAACTAACCCCCAGATTATGTTTTTTAAGTAAAACTAAATGAACACCAATCCAGTCTCCTCTGACACCTTCGTCTGCATATTTGCAAATATGCTGAATTTAGTTTGCATTTCCCTTCGGTTTGTCGTGGTTTCTTTTTGTTTGGCTAATGGCAAGAGCTGCGCTCCGCTGTACGAAAGGCGACCAGTCGTCCTGCAGGTCTTTGCACAGGCCAGGCGTCAATCTTCAGGTGTCATGTGACCTGTCGAGCGTGACATAACTGGCTGGATGCGGGCTTGACCCTATCTCAATTGCTTTTTCTTCCCATTCCGGGATGTTTGCTCTGGACTCCCCCCCCACATTCTCACCTTCATTTTGGCGCCCAAATTCAACCTGCGGATAGGTTATGGATTTTTGGCACTTTGTATGTTGTTTGCCTTGACTCGTGACACCGTCGTTTCGAAATTTCATCACATTTTATACCCAAACGTTTGGGTTCAAATGTTGTTTGTCCACATGTCCTCACAGCCAAGTGTTTGGAATCCGTACCGTTGCTCTGGAGTCCTTGGAAGCAGCAAGGGAGAATCGTGGCTCCGTGGCCTTGCACTTTACTGATTTTAGTTGCATTCGCCCTGGCTTTTGGAAGCGAAACACCACAAAATTTCTCAATTGAAACGGCAGCACGGAAAGTGTGAATAAATAAATGCCCCCCCGCCTTAAATTTAAATCGCCGCTTCCCTGTCACGCTGTCTCGCCGTCCTGGGGCAGGGCCAGCATGCATATTCATACTCAAAACAGCAGCTGTGCCCACCAACATACTCCAACACTAAATATAATCCCCGGGCTGAACGGTTTCCTGGAAGAAACGGCAGGTTAAAACGGATTAGCATATTTACAAGCGACACCCAGGGATGACCGGCCAGACTGGCTGGCTTCCTCCGAAAACAGCTGCAGTGTGGTCGGGCTGCCGTGTTCAGGCACAGCGGTTTTACTTGCTGCTGTCAACCTGCTGCTCTTGTTGCTGCGGCAAAAGAAAAAAAGACTGTAGTAATTTGGAAATTTAGCAATTGGCACTCTTCTATTGAAGGAGGATGTGAGACTGATGCCACTTTTCTTTGCTTGAATGTGCAACCGCCTTCCCCCCTTGGCCCTAGACCTGGCCTAGCTTAGCATTAAAATCGTCAAATTGAAATGCTCAAGTTCTAAAGCACCCTTTTAAAATACCTACCTTAAAACTGAGATTTTCAAAAAAATGTTTATTTACAATATGTTGCTTCTACTAGCAAAACTGACCCATCTGCTAGGAGGGCCCAGCCTGGAACAATACTATGTAAATTATTTGAGTGCCTCAAAGGCAAACTCTACCCCCCAAAAAATGTGTTTTATTATGTACATAGTTTCAGTTTAGTTTAAATGAGCTGTTCTTTTTTCTTGTTTTTTTTTTTTATAAGTATGCATATGTTAAGGCCAAAAAGGCTATGTGAAATCCCCCCCTGCATGTGCAACGTACTTGCCAATAAAGTCTTTTCTGATTCTGATTTGTGATTCTCATCGTCATCGTGTCAGAAGAAGGAGCTTCTTTTGATTTGATCATTGGGATCTGCTTTTTTCCTTTTTCGTTGACGCCTCAGTAGTGGCTCTCAGAGCGCGAGTGAGACCTACTCAACATGTTAAGTACCCTTGGTGATTTAGTGATGCAAATTGACCCAATTCAATTTGATGTTGATCGTCAAATATAGCAACTCTGGCTTTGCCAGAATTCTAAGAACTGCTCGTGTCCCTGTTTCTCTGGGTGCCCCATTGTGGGCTTCCCTGCCCACTTCAACGTGCGGTAAGTCGTCATCGCACACCCAAAGAACCAAATTGTTCTTGAGGGAAAGCAGAGTGGGACCTTGCCAAGGGACCTTTGTCGAGATCCCAGTGCACATAAGCAGCGATGGTTTGGAAGAGAATCAAACCTCCGTCTCTGTTTCGACAAACACCTTCATCGGTTTGACTTTTACAGAACGGTGGTCCGACCTTCGAAAAGATGCATTTGCATTCTGCTCAGCATTCCCGGGAAGATGCCGTCCCGCTCGGACAAAACAAGGTCGATGCTTGTGAACATCCTTAAGGACCAAGCTTGTTTTGACGAGACCCCTGCGCCCATGTGGCGTTTTCCCTCGTTGGCGAATTGCAGATGGCGCGGCAGCGTTGAACTCGGCGCCGTGCAAGCGATGTCATCCGCTGTCGTTGTAACGTGCCGCTTCCCGCTTCTTTAATCCAATTTGGTGCTGATTATTCAACGTTTTAGATAGATTTGTTTGAATAATTTTGCACAGGGATTCAATTAAAAAGGCGTCAACGGCAATGCTTTTGTCTGGGTTTTTTTATTTATTTTTTTTTCCCAAGAAAAAAAAATGTCTCTGACAGTGAGTGGAACCCTTTATCAGTTCGCTCCAAAAAAGAAAACCATCACAAATTCTCCACAGCTGCCAATATAAACGAGCTCGCTGCAAAGTGTCAAGCGAGGTAAGTGGAGCAGCTTTGAAGTTGCGGGAGCACCGTGGGCCGACTCCGACGTTACATCACGGAGCCTTGATGGGGAAACAGCGAGTGTGACATTGATGTTTCCAAGCGCGGGAGCAAGCAGGAGCGAGCAGAAGCTGACGTTTTGAGACAAACGTTAAGACGGCAGATATTCGAACGATTCGCCGACGGGGAGGAAAACCTTGGTTCCGACGCAGCGGCTCCCGGGTGTCAAACCCAAAGATGACTAGAAGAAGGAAGACAAGAAATTTATCTGCGATTGTGTGGGATACGTTTTGAAACAAAATGCTTGGTCAGTTTGGTTGTTTGCTGGAATGTTGACAGTGGTTGGCCTCGGCAATGCGCACTTTTTCACAGCATGGAGACCAAAGTAAAGGGACTTTCATCTCTAGTTTTGAATGTCGAAGTCACAAACGCCACGCTAAAGTAAGTCAAAATTGTATTGGATTTAACTCTCAATCCAAAGGGTCGCTGTCTGTTAGCGGAACTCTAAGTAAGATTAACGTAACATGAGACTTAGTTTTATTCATCCAAGGTCAGCTAAAATGAAACTAAACCACTACTGACATATTTTATCAGCGTTCTGTGTGGGATGCAGATCTTTTACAGATAGTTTATATGCTAACTGATAGCAGACATGCTAACTGATATCTGCTCACAAAAGACGACCCTCTGGATTTAGGGTTATAGTGGTTGTATCCAGCATAATTTTAGTTAGGTCCCCAAGCCTGGGGCTTTTTTTCCCCCCCACAGCCGGAAAAAATGTGTGCGAGGCTATTTTTGAAACTCCAAATGGCCGTGCGGGTAAGTGTGAGTTGTTTGTCTTTCTATAGCTTAGTTTCCATGACAGCTTTTCGCAAAATTAAAGTGATATTTCTAAAAGTTCGACAAAGTACAATTGCAATTTGCAGGTGCTTCCATTGAATGGTGTGAAGCGCATACATCGTAATTCTCGTAAAATCTCGTCCTGCGAGACCCCACTTTGAGGAGGAAAGAGGTACAAGTTTTCTTGTATAAATCTGCATTTTGTTGTTGTTGTTTGCTGTAAAGAATTGTTGTTATATTTTTCTCTTTGATTATTTGTAAAAAAAAAAAAAAAAAGAAATTCAATCTTCTCCTTCCAAACATAACGCACCATTTTCATTGGATGTGAACTCGTCATGTGACCCCGTACGTCACGTCCAGTGGTGTGTAAATGCAAAAAAAGTGTTTCCATGACACTTTTGCAATATATCTCTATATCGATACATCTGAAAAACCACCTCATTAGAGCGTAAAAGCCTTTTAGCCATATTTGAGAGGTGTTTTGAAGTTTTGGTGTTTCCATGACCGTTTTTTTATTGCGATATTTAGGTTTCGCGTAATTCTAGGGGTAATGGAAACGCAGCTTATGTTGCCCTGCGATAACCTGCCAACTTGTCCAGGATGTAGACCCTGCCTTTGCCCAAAGACAGCTACGGTTCAGTGGTGAAGTTTTGTACAAACTGTGCAGTAACCCCCAATTCACATCAGAAGTATAAGCAGAGCGTCTGCAGAGCGTCAGCAGAGTGTCCGCGGCTCCGCAGCAGTTTGCAGGTTCACATCAGGTGCAGAAGTGCCCCAGAAGCGTCTGGTAAAAAAAATACCGCTGCTTATTTTTTGATGCTTCACGCATCCCTCCTGCGTCAGTCGCAGCAGGTAGGATCGTTCAGGCAGGAAGTCAATGATGTGAAAACACGGCAGATCCGGCCGTCAAACAATAAAGCCGATTTCACTTTAAATCTGAAACTATGATTAACAAAAATGGAGGTATACTTTAAATACCTGCATTTTGTATAATACCAGCAGTTCGGTTATTATTATTTTTCTTTTTTTACACACATCAATGCTTCGAGACACTGTTGGGACGGGCAAAAGAGTTTTTTTTCACTTGTTTCACACACGAAAGTACTTGGATCGACGCGCCCACGCGTCAAAACACAAAAGCCCTGCAAACACACTGCAGACACTTCTTATGTGAATTGGGGGTTAGGCACAATTTGCGAAACTATTTTTTGAGATGTCAAGCTGTGGATATGTCCAGGAGTGAAACACACAACTACGGTGCTGCGGCTCAACCAGCTGACTGACATAATGCCAAACCAAAGAAAAAACTTTGCGTTAATGCTGCAGGCAATGCCTCTATTATCTCGTGAGTAATGCATTGTGCAAATGGCACCAAATTCCCGAGGCAGCTCCCAAATTAGCGACCTCAGAATGCTTAAAAATGTCAAAATCAACTTAATTCGTGTGACATGTCGTGAACTTGGCCTGACACCTGATGGGTAATGGTGGGAGGGGTGAAAAATATTTTGTTAAAAAAATCTGAATTCTAACTTTCTGTCAGTGGTGAACTTTGTGCCTCTCCTTGTCCGGCTGTCCTCTGCTATTATTGATTGGCCCCGCTTTTGACTTGAATGTTCAAGTCATTCTTTCCGCATGTGGATAAAACACATAGTGTGAAACTGTGAAAACTATTTAAAAAACTTAAAAAAAAAATAAATAAATAACGGAATACTGAATACGGCTTCAATTATTTGTGAGGAAAAATGTTTGAAACCAAGCTAATTTATTCAGTCGTTCATGCTTTGTTGACGTCGCTGATCAGCAAAGTGCCACCTCAGTTAGCCTGACGTGGCTTCCAGCTATTTGCACACCGGCTCTCTTGTAGGGTTAGGGCTAGGGCTAAACATATCAGAAATTTGGATAATACTGGACGTTGCACCTCTGGCACAGTAAGTTCCTTTTTGATGAATAAAGTTTCATCTTTTCAAATCTTATCTCAAGCCAACATTTATCATTGCCGCAAAAGGCCTCTTAATAGGCGCCGCCTTGGTTTCCCCTTCTGCAGTAGTTCTGTTCTCTTGGGTCGAGTTCACAAGCTCTCTTGACCCTCAATCTTTGGGGGCTGTTTCTGACGCCCGGCACTAATTATGCAGGGGATCCTTTGCTCAGCGTTTCCTGGTTGACTGTGATCTATTATCAGGTGGTGTCCAACATTGACCGAAGGGGGGCCTAAGAAAATCACAGTAATGGCCCCAGTCAGTCAGCGGACGTCTCTTTCGGGAATGATCAATCTATATGCGCTTGCGGCTCCCAGGGGGACTCCCCCTTTTCTCTACGCCACCAACAGGATCTGCATCTGGGAATCGGAGAGAGAGCCACAGAAAATCGCAGCCCTGAAATTTGCCTCAGCAGCGTACCGGCGTGAAATTCAGTCGGGGTTTGTTCAGGTAATACGGCAAGTTTTACTCACGGCCGTTTGCGAATAAAAAAAATTGCATACAATCAAGAGAGACGACAGATTTGGAGACCCCCGAAAAAATAATAATAAAAAACTACTGGCTGGCTGCCCTTGGCTTATTTGGAAATAAGATTCACCTGTGGAAAGGCAATCTTGGAAATGACAAGGAAGGGAGCTTTTACAGATAAACCCCTCATCCATGAAATGACTATTGGATTTTGCGGGTGAGGATCAACGCAGGAGCACATCGGCGCGGCCAATCTCACATCTTGTAAACATCATATTTGAATACAGGAAGGGAAACAAGAAAGTGTGATCATTTCATTTTCTCACGGCAATTGAAATTTACAGGTAAAGGAACAGTTCCCAAAAAAATTTAAAGTTCTCCCCCAAGTTTGTACTCCAAACATTTCACAAGCTTTGTCTTTGTTGTCAGGTTTGTCTTTGTGGAGTCATTTTTTTTTTTATCTTGTCCTTTTATTTTACTATTTATTTGCATTAGTCCAAATCACTTTTGGTGAATCGACTATTTCAGAATCAGAGTCAGAAAAAATGGTTGAAATGTGTGCTAATGCTGACGCTAGCTAAATAACTAGTGTTGGCAAGATGACTACCAAGACATTGGCAAATGGGAAGGAAAAGACAATTATCCGAACTATCTAAATTAATTTTAGAATTCACTTTCGGCAATTTACTTTTACGAACTGATATTTGCGTAACATGTTACCTTGGTGATGTAAACTGCTCATTTCCCATCGACCTGCCTGTTGGCCAACCACTCGCCTGCCCTTGAGCGTCTTTGTATATTTGGGCCTCTATTTTGGAGTTTTCCGTTTAGCCGGGGGGGAAAAAGTCATGCAACTGACTGCGGGAATTGTATTAAATTGACCTGAAATTTGAGGAAGGCTGATAAAAAAGATTCAAGGTCGGGCCTCTCAATCACAGGGCAAGTGAGGTTGAGAAGATGAGAGAGTTGAGAACAAACATGAGTTGAGAACAAAAAATGTGTTATTGATAGAAGGTGTAAGGAGAGCCTGTAGCCTCTGCTGAAGCAAAATGTAACATCACACGGGTGCAGAACAAAGGGGGGGAGGGGAGATGAAATTGTGCTTCGGGGATACTCGCGAAAGAAAAAAAAAAAAGAAAAAAACATTCTGGCGAACAGTATCTGTTCGCCCCGGTTCAGAGATGTGTTTTCAGCTTTATATTTGGAACAGAAGATAAATATTTAATCAGATTGGGAAAAAAGAGAGAGAGAAGAAAACCCACTGTGCTGGGACACTCAGTTGTAACTAGCTTCAAGGTTTGACAAAGTCGCAATAATTCATGATTGTGTTTCCATTTCATGTGCATGTGCGTTGGTGTGTGGGTGGGTGGGTGCGTGTGTGTGTAACTTTATCTGCATAACAAGGGGGGGGGGGGCACTTGATACAAGGATGCCAGGACGCAGAGTTGCGGCTGCAGGCTGAGATTTAGCCAATGGCGGCACTCGTCGTCCCATTTCTGCGCACTGTACCAGCGCTAGTCGTCATGAATTTACCTACTTTTCTACAAGTGATGGGTGATTCACAAACAAGGGCCAGCTTTTTATTGGGAGCTGTTTTTTGTTTTTCCTTGGGAGCCAAACCGGGAAACGGGTTGATCTACATCCAGTTGCTGAGTTGGCGGCAATGTAAAAGGAGTTTTAGCTGAGAATTTGTGCGATAGAGAAATGTCAAAATAAAGATAATATTGTTAACAGGAAAAAAACGGAATAATAAATACCTTAATAATAACACACACACACACACACACACACATTCACTCGCATACAATAGCAGTCAAAAGTTTGGACAGACCTGTTTCTTCTTTATTTTTACTGCTTTCTACACTGTAGGTACTAAAGACATCAAATATATGAGCAAGATATGTGGATTAAAATATAAAAGATTAAAATAAAAAACATTAAATCATAAGTATGTGTCCAGATGTTTGACTGGTAGTGTATATGAACTGGACATATTAAGCTGAATGCTGCTTTTTGCTTGTTTTGCAAATTTTGTTGTAATGTTTTGTTGATTTGTTCTTCATTTGCACCTGGTTGTACTGTGGGAGGGGGGTTGTTTTCATGTTAAGTGTGTCAATAATACCAATTTACCATTTTGATATTGTCAACATAAGTTATTAATTAAGCGACAAGAAAATATCTAAGGAGCCGCTTGGGAGCCAAAAGAGTCGTTTTAGTGAACCGAGCCAAAAGAACCAGTTCTCTGAAAAGAGCCCAAAATTCCCATCATTATTTTCCTCGCACTTGATGATGATTGAATTTCGACTGGCTCCAATTTGACACGAGGACGCTGCCACTGTTGTTCCTTTCTAGAAACCGCCGACGCCTTTGTTTTATCCTTCATCTAAAAAGAATGTGACATTTTCACTCCCTCCTACCAAGAATCGCTAGATAGCCTGTCCTCCCCGTCCCCACACCCGCGCTTTTTTTGTGGGTTTGCGGCTCTCTCAAACGTGTGTCCTCGCATGACACAAACTCTTGCCCTGCCAAATATGGACTAAGACATTCAACATGGACAGCACCTAAACCAGCCCACTGCTTTACATTTAGGCATCTTTAAATTTGCTAATAATTTGACGTATACGACACAACATTTATTTATATACATACTGTATATATGTTTACATTGATGTATCTCATATAGTCATGTGTCTCTTTCTGTATTTCTATATTTGAATTATTTATTTATTTATACAGTATATATATATATCTACATCTACATTGTCTGCCACTGTGGCGTTTTTATAGCATCAAGCTAACCATTGCTTCGCCATCCAACGATGGGATGTTCAAATAAGTAAAAAACCTATGGTAAAAATATTTTATGTGAAATTTGAATACTTAAATTCAGCTGACTTCCCAGGATCCACGCATGCTTAGCAAGCATACTGGGACACAGAAGGACGCGAAGGATAGCAGCGGTGCATCCTTCGAATTGGCTAGACCGTCCCATTTGGTTACTGGGGAGGCGGGTTTGGGTTTGTCCTCCTCGGCCGAGTCCTCCGAAGGACCCGCCTTCCGACGGGTGGAGGAGGACGCATCCTTCGAAGGATGCAGACCTTGAATTTAGACACAGCCTAGTTTTCTTCCCACAGTTTTTCCTGGCCACTGTTGCCCCCTGCTGCTCTGGAAGGGCCCAGTTGGTTTTTTGTCTCATTGTACAAAGCGCTTTCAGGCACCATTGCTTATTATTTAGCGCTGTACAAGTAAGAGTTGATTGATTGATTGATTGATGACAAATTGCTCGATCCAGTCAAGGCCTGTCGTTTTTTTTGTCTTTCGCAGCGCTCAAAGGAGTTGACGTTTTGTTTTTGTTTTTTCAAGGTGAATCACGTCTCAACACGATGACTAATCCTCTATTTATTTATTTATTTTTTTTTTTTTCGTTTTCATTTATTTTTGCACTCTGGGACATGACAGGGATGTGTTTACTCCTCCAACGCTGACGTGATTGTCCTAATGGTCCGTTGCCCAGCCATCACCTCTTCCCTCTCATCCGTCATACTGTTGTTGTTTTTTTTTAACCCCCCCGCTGCTGCCACAGCTCAGCATTTGCATCTCTTTCCATCAACGGGAAACTATTTGATCTTTCCCCAGATTCATTTTTTTTTTTATTATTATCTCCGTGACCTTGCGTCGCCGTCGCCTCCTCTCTCAATTCTTTTTGCCCCCGTGGCGTTTCCAAGCCGAACACAGCAGCGCGCGGCTCCCCGCTCAAAAAGATAGCGTTCTCTCCCTTCCTCCAGGCGTTTCTGGGTTTTTTTTCTCTGAAAGCGACTCTTAATTATAACTTTGCTCCGGATAATGAGTCCTGATAAATTAAATTGGACTTCCTCGTTTCTTCTCATCCGAACGTTTTTTTTTTGTGTTTTTTTGACCGTCGCTTCTTCTTGGGCTCACGGGCAAAGATTGCTTCTTCTCCGCCTATTAAGTAGTGGCTCTTTTTCATTTATATAATTATTATTATTATTGTTAAAAGGGGCGAAATTGAATCGGCGCCACGCATTCCTCACCCCTACTGTTGCCTGCGATCGTTGAGAGGTGCTGAACGAAGGAGGCGCCGTTCCGAGAAAACCCCCCCCTTCCTCTGTCTGTTCCCTCAAAAAAATGTTCAAATGAAAAGTTTCGAACTGACTGATTGCTTTTTTATCAGTGTCGGTTGCTGATGTTTCAAAGAGGAGTTCATGTTTGGCCTCAATGTACAATTTGACCGTTTGTTTGGATTTATTTGTAGGTCTGTTGTCTGTCATTATGAGGTAGATATCATGGCACCTAACAGGAGCGAAAAATACATCACGGGATGTGGCGAAAACATGGTTTAGTGTCAAGTATAAATGAACAAAAGCTATTTTTATGAATTACTTAGTAAAGTAAAGTCAAGTTTGGTGGGCTGGATTAAAAAACTGAATGAGCCGCATATGGCCCCCGGGCCGTAGTTTGCCCACGCCTGATCTAGCATGTATCATGAATGAACAAATGAGCCAACACAACTGTATAAAGTTCAAACTATAATAAACAAGTGTGATGACAGAAGCAAGAGGGTGATGACGGTGTTGCATTTACATTGCATTACTCTAAATCGAAAAGCAAATAGGACTAAATGAGCTTCTCAAACTAAATCCAGAGCGGGACTCGACACTGTCCTGCCGTCTGTGTGTATTTCCAGCGAACTCCCAATCAAAAGGGGATTCCGACTATCCAGTCATAACGCGGAATCCCAGCGCTCCAGGTTCACGTCCTCCTCTACTGACTCCCGTTGGTGGAGATGAGCGTCCAGCGGTTGGACTAAACGCAGCATTTACCCAATGAGCGTCTCGTTGAAGCTCAACTTCAATGTGCTATAATGAACGGAGACGCTCCGGAAACACGAGAAGAAAAACCTTATCTGAGATAAGTTTCTGATCCTGAACATCTCACTCATCTCGGAGTTGAACACCTTCTAATGTACTTTTTGACTACGAAATTTAAACATAACAATATATATTTGAACATTTATTTTTTTTTTTTTTTATATTTTAAGGGAAGCTGAGCTACATCGTCAGCATGGTGAGGAGATGCCTTCACATTTTGACGAGCCTGCATTCAACAGAGGATCATTCACTCACAAAGACAAGGAAGTTTCTTTTTGTCGATGGGACACATTAAATTAACAATCATTGCCTCAAGAGGATGCAGTCATATTTAGTTCAGATCGCTTTGTTCATTTCAGGAACAAATTTTGCCATTTGTTAGACACTGTTCATGAAGTAACGCAAGACCCCGACTGTGTGACTCCTTTTGGTAGCTGCAACCCCGATAGCAAAAAGACCTCCGTGAAGTCTGTGAGCCAACCAGATGGCAGACATCTTTTTTTCTTTTCTTTTGAGTTTTGATTGATTTGTAGACAATTATTATATAGAAAACGCATCTTTGTTTTACCTCTAACTAACAACATTGTCTCTGTTTTATTCGGGAATCCACCTAAGCCACTTCAGGCAATAAGAAGTCATAAGTTAACCGGGGGGAGCCGAAAATTTGTGCTGACACAGGGAAAAAAAAGCTGAGTTTGAATTTGATGTAGAAAAAAGTGCCGACTATAGTAGATGCAGAGGAGGAAGACGCACTTCGGGGGTATCGCTGCCTCAGGTGGTTAAAAAAGTGCAAGGCAGGGCTTATATAATGAAATATAGATAGAAAGCGTTTTTGTTTCTTTGTTTTGTTTTTTAGTTATTGTGTAAAATGTTTGGCCATTTGTCTGGATTGTCACTGATATTGTTGGACGTGCACTGTACCACTAAGTTGTAGTTGTACCACATAGTCTTGTAATTCCAATTGGGTCCAAAAAAAAGCCTATTTCACAAAAGAAAATTCTATGTTTTCTGCACTAATTACAAGAATAATCAGTGTACATTTATGTTGTGTTTTTAAAGCCAAGTGTGTCCCATTAGCTTTACTGCTGTCAGCACTTCTGCACAAAGATGCCAAATTGGAGGCATCCACTGACACATTTAGAATCCAATACGTGGCAAGGCGCAAAGGTCCTGGGCGGGCTTCGAATCCCAGACTCCCGGGTAATAGCCATGCGCGCTTCACGAGTGGCGGTCCTGTCACTATGCCTCCAATTGATCATGCGCCCATGCTACTTGGCCAAAGGGATGTCCCTTTGGCCGAGTGGTGAAGCGCGCATGGCTATTACCCGGGAATCTGGGGTTCGAAAGCCCGCCTGTGCCCCTCTGCGCTTTGCCACAAACAGTAATGTCATCCTCTTATTAAGACCTTGTACTAGATGAGGGGCAATACAACCTCTGAACACAGATGGTGAAATTATTATTTTTTTTTTGCTGGGGATGGGGGTAATCGGTAACAAAGTTGATGCCCGATAATGTAGATATAACATCGTATTGATGAACTGTCAAGTAAAAACTATTTTATTTGTGCTAAATGTGCAAAGCTCATTTGCCCGTTGGTCTCTGTGGTTTGTTGTTGTTGTTGTTGTTGTTGTTTTTAAATAGATTTCGCATTTCTGCAACGTCTTAAGCAGGTTAAGCATCAGATTCCCCGAAGACACTCTTGTGACTTACTTACTCTTACTTTATTTTACTAACCACTCAAATCAAATTTAGTGACAAAAGTAGAAAATCTGTCTTTCTATTGGATAAAGAAGGGGAAACATTTCAAATCAGACTTGAACTTGACTTGCTCGTCATAAAGAAATGAAATACCTTTTGTCTTACCTTGAGGTTATCTTCCCAAGGAACCTGCGCATGCGCAGACGTGCTCAGTTCTCTCTCTCTCTCTCTCTCTCTCTCTCTCTCTCTCGCTCGCACGCACGCACGCACGCGCGCGCACACACACACACACACACACACACACACACACACACAGTGTTATGGTGTTGAGTGTCGGCTGCTGTTAGTTCATGACGAACTAGTTTTCTAGTTGTCAGTGACTTAAACTGACTCTCACTCTCTTGGCGGACTATGTCCGTCGGACACTATGTCCATACTTCCGTAAGCACGTCGCCTCGGTAGGTCCCTTTTGTTTCCTGAAGTCGTTCGCACTCGATACCGGTATCCCCAGCTAGCGAGTTAGCTAGTTAGCTAGCTACCGTGCCTGTCGTCATAGGGCAGAAATAATGCTGACGTCATTGCGTTAACCACGTTCTTCAAAACACAGCAGTTTGTACAATAAACTGGACATATTACTATTGTGGCTATTTTCGCGACTGTTGCAACAAGCAGTGGAATAGTATTTGCATGTCACTGTTGTTAAAACATGTCTAATATGTTCATACACGTTCGTCATGGTGTTGCTGTTGTAAAAAAAAAAATGTTTTGAATTGATAGTGTATTATTTACACTAGGTTTCCAGTGAGTGCTATACTATTTATTTTTTATTTTTTATTTTTTTTGCAAATATCAATTAAAATTAGTATTATTTAGCAAATAAAAACAAGACAAATATTATTATTTTTTTATTACTTGATCCCCACTGAACTGAAAACTTTTAAACGTTTTAAAACACTCCACATTTGGTCTTGATTGGGAGTCAATGATGATGACTGCACTGTCATGGCATGTAAACAATAATTACAATTTTGTGTGTTGTACTGTATCATACATAGATAATTATGACAGTTGTGCACAAGTTGGGCACTTGTGCACTTGCGATGAAGCCCCAAATAAAGGGATCCTGTCCAATTCCTGACTTGTGCTTGCACAGGTGCCGACAATGACCGCGCTCAACCTGTCCTTCTGTGCCGCTGGCTTCTTGGGCATCTACCACCTGGGTGCCGCGAATGCCTTTCTCCGGCACGGGGACAAGCTGCTGGGCCTCCTCAAGGCCTATGCGGGCGCCTCTGCAGGGGCTTTGATTGCTTCGCTGATGGTTACAGCGCCTGACAAATTGGAGGTAGGGCTTCTTTTTGCTCCATTATTGAATGAATGAATGAATGAATGGAAATCTTTATTTTGTACTTAGAAATACTACAAAATAACACATTTAATGAAAGCCACAGGACACAAAACAAAGAAATGTGATCATTGATCCTCTCAAAGGCGTTCAAAAAGGAGTAGGAAAAAGTAAAAACTTATTTACTCCTACCCCTTTAATTACTATTACATATGTGTATACATATATATATATATATATATATATATATATATATATATATATATATATATATATATATATATATACATATATATATATATATATGTATATATATATATATATATATATATATATATATATATATATATACATATGTATATATGTATGTATGTATGTATGTATAATAATCATGCGCCACATAAATAATTTCAATTATAAATGTATAATCCTGTGATATATAAATGTATATCATATAACCCCATGATATCTTCATACACAGTCCCCTGATATATATAAATTATGTTTGTACATTACATATACATGTATGTATTTAAATACATACATGTATTTAAAGACATGTGTATTACCCACATAACTATACATAACTCATAAACTACCCACTTGCTGTATATCACCCACGCATCATAGAACTATTCATTTCTGATCTAATCACTTAAATACTGTAATAATAACAATTAATAATTGAAAAATACATTTCCAAAGTGATGCAGTGGGAAGCAAAGTAACATTTTCGGTGTTAGGCCCGGGAGATGAGTGGTAAAGACTTAGAACTAAGCCAGTCCTAAGTACAGTTTTTCTTGAGCTATTTGGTTTGTTTCTAGCTGAACTACAAAAAGTGGTTTTGGTTGGATGTTGTCACATAATTCCGCTGGCTAAAGTGGCCCATCACATGATGGACAATTTGCTCGTCTTACACGTTAGCTGTTAGCTAGATTACATGTAACAGGAGAAGTCTGCTGGCTCATCAAACAACAACACTCATAATTGGAAAAATCCACTCATCTGACGCAGCTTGTGGTTCATTGGTTTGTGCTGGGAGAGGTCAGTAAAATGAGCAACCATTTTTTATCGGAACACATGCAATGATTTGATCCACACTTGATTTTGTTTTTTTGTTGGAAACTGTTTTGCAGGAAGCGAAAGAGTTGATCGAAAGGCTCGCTGAGAATGTGAGAAAACGACAGTTTGGAGCCGTCGTCCCAGGGTACAACCTCATGCTCGCACTGCAGTAAGTGTCAGATTCACTTGATTTCCTGGATTGTTGCATTGTTGCATTGCTAGCAGTCGGGCTTTAGTCAAACGTCCTTTCACTGGCCCTTCTTATATTGAATTCAAAAAATGAAAAAGCCCAGCAACACTCAAGTGTAGGGATGCCCTATCCCATCCAAAGATTGGGTGGGCATGCCGATCTTGCATATTTTACTAGATCGGTGAGGAAAAGCAAAGCATGGATTGATCGTTTAAGCAAACAATCCAATTTATTTTGCAATGCACCAAGAGAAAAGTCTGAATCCAAAGGATTTAGTTTATTCAAGGTAAGAAAAAAGATCGGCGGAAAAAAATCGGGATCGGCAATTACTCATCATTAAAAAATCGGGATCAGATTGGGACCAAAAAAATGGACCAAGACAGGACACGTTCCTCAGACTTGTTTGAGTGTTTTACATTTTTTGAATGGAATTGATTGGGCCTTGCCCCTCTTAAATTTGTATTATTTACTTTTTCAAGAGTGCATGTTGCTATTTTTTTTCTTATTATATTTATCCAACAAAGTGGGCAGTCAGTTTTAGGCGTGAACAATAATTTTTATTCTTGAGACGTGTGTATCTGCCCAATTCCCAACCAGGTTTCACCAAATGTCTCACCAAAGGTCTCGATAGTTCTTTTAGTGGGACATTGTGGGACATTCTTATTTAGGGACATTTCATTAATAAGAACCTGTGCACGCCCACTCTCCAGGCAGGGGATGGACACGGTTCTGCCCAGCGACGCCCATCTCCTGGCAAGTGACCGCCTCCATGTCTCAATAACGGACCTGAGCGGCAGGAACCACCTTGTGTCCCAGTTCAGCTCCAAGGACGATCTCATCGCGGTAAGTGCTCCTTTTCGCCTCGTAGTGCCACAAAGGTTCTGACCATAACGTGTCTTTCCTCTCCTGGTTTGTTCATCTACGGCCTTTCACTTCCTCAGGCGCTGCTGGCCAGCAGCTATCTGCCGTTCTATGCTGGACTGAACCCGGTGGAATTCAGAGGACAGGTAATTGGTTGACACACACAAGCGCATTGTTGACTGTTATTTAAAAATTGGATTTAAAGGTTAAGCATGTCATGTTTGGAGATTTTAAAGAAGAACCAGCGACATCAAAGTGGTTACATTTTAGATTTCGGCATCTTTCAATCTCCCTCCCCCTCCTGAGCTTGCCAGTGAACTACTGTGGCCTGCACACCAGGCTTCCTTAGGAGTATGGCGGTGCAAGTTGGCAGCAAACTGGGAGCAAGACCCTTGCACTATGTATACATATATATATGATTATACACTTCTTTTTAATGTTTTTATGGCCAGTCCATTCAACTTTTATCAATATAAAAATCATCAATCAAGCCAAATGTTACACACTTGACTTTTAAGTTTGAGGCGATCTTCAAAGCCTGCAAAATGGTGTCTGATTTATAATTCAGGCCGTTAATAGCCGACAAAAATCAAAATCAGTCGCGACTTACAAATAGCAGCAAAGAAAATTTTAATATCTTTAATTTTACTAACTCGTCACAGCTCAAGAAGCCCAATATTGACATTGGCGTTTTTCATTTTGCTTCTGAATTAGTGCTTTTTCATAACAGACGGGACCAAGTGCTTTGCAGAACTCCAATGAAGGAAACACTGCAGTCAAATCAGTAAAAAATGATAAATGCTTTTTCTGACAAAATACAAGATTTGCCGAAATATCGTTTCAACAAACTTTCAATCCGTTCACTTTCACTTTCAATCAGTGAACAGACGCTAAGATAATTACAGATTCTATTTATCCTTGCGTCGGTAAGTTATGCGACTGAACATAGACCGCTTGAACATTTCCCAACACATTCTCTCCGTTTTATCCTAGAAATGGATTGACGGCGGGTTCACCGACAGCCTGCCCATTTTGCCAGTGGGTCGAACCATCACAGTCTCTCCCTTTGCTGGACTGCAGGACGTGTGTCCAGTCCACAGGGGCCGTTTCACCACCCAACTTAGACTGGCCAATATGAACATAATGGTGAGCTGGAAATTCTTTTATTGATTGATTGAATTCTTTATTTCAGCATAAAAAGAAAAAGAAAAAACACATATACGTCAATAAAATAAGAAAAAAAGGAGAGAAAAATACAAGCCTAATACTCAAAGAAAAACAAATTTCCATAAACTTAAATATGCTCGAAAAGTATTAGGAAGAAGTAAAAACCACCCTTTATTACAGATCACCAAAAATGTATTTGAATTTATTGACAAAAAAGTGCAATTTTTGCTACATATGATATGCAGAGAAAAACAGTATGAATTTGTTCAACACACCATATTTGTTCACAAAGTGTTTTTTTGTTTTGTTTTGTTTTAATTGGTATTCCAATTCATTAGCTGTCTCGCACCTAAAAATGCTAAATCCAAGCTATCGAGCGAAAGCTTATTTTGAAGCTCTCGGATTCTCACCCTCAGTTCTCCATGGAGAACCTGAAACGGCTGAACCAGTGCCTGCTTCCCCCGACCCACGGCCGCATGCAGTCGTTGTACAAGGGTGGTTTCGAGGATGCCGTGAGGTTCCTGCGTAGGGAGGCCTGGATGAGCTGACGACAACCGCGGCGGACCGCGAACAAGGGACGATTGTTTGAGAGACTTTTACGTGTGTTTTTTTTTACAGTATTCATGTTTCATTGAATGTTATTCTATTCGTGCAAAGTATTTTTTTTTTTAAGATGCGGGGTACGCTCAAAGAAAAAAAAAATCCTAATAAATGCTTCTCGAGTGTTGCCAAGACATCGAAAGGCGTGTGATGTGCCAACCTGTTTTATTTGCGGTATAACTGGATAAAAGAGTGAAAGAGAATTGAAAAAGCTACTGGATCAGTTAGCGTTTCGCACTGTTAAAATGCTACCTCTCTTGCTTTTGTAGCCATTTGAGAGATTTCATAAATGACTGAATGAAAAAGAAAACAGATTGTTTGGAGTCAGTTATCAAGTGACACCTAAAGAAAGAGAAAAAAAATCATTTAGATCATTCTAGAAATGGAGAATGCAACCCCAATTTTTTGTGTGTAGCATGCATCTATGGTATTTTTTGAGCATCTAATTGTTCCCACTTGGTAAGCAACGCTTAGAAGAAAAGTTCTAAACAGTCAAAAAGTTTCTTCAAGTGAGCTTTTTTGTAAAATTCTGTGATGAAGTGTTTGCTTTTGTTTTCTCTTTTGCACTGCAACACACACACACGGGGGGCAAAAAGATAGTGTTGGGATTACACAAGCACTTTAACAAAGAAGACCAGGTGAGCCAAAGGAAAAAATGACTGATTGTTCCTCACTCAGTCTCTGAATGGACAGCAATGGTTCAGGTAATGTACTTTAATAAACCATTGACTTTTTTTTCTGACTAAATTGATCACAAAAACACACACAAAAAAAAGGACACGTAAAAAATGAAACATCCTGGGAAAAGTGGAAACTTAATATGAGGATGATCATCTTTGGGACTTTTCTAGTTAAATACTCCACTAAACATTGGTTCAGCTGTTGTGTTCCACAATATTTCCTTTTACTTTTATACATTTTGTGATTATTGTTGACATTTTCTGTCTTTTTTTTTTACAATTTTACTTTTCCTCTTTCTTCCTATTCAGATTATTTATAAATGGAATTCCAGAAAATAAACGACAGATTATCTACTCACTTAGCTGTGGCTCTAGATTTTGTATTGCACACATTTTATTTTATCCACTGTATGTAAGAAAGGTCAAGAAGTGCAGAATTAATTACTTACAAACAAACAAAAAAAAAACAAGATTACGCCATTTTCCTCTCGGACGCTGAAATTAATTAGTGTTTCAATTGTAGTTTTACGTCTGGTGGTCAAGTGAGTCTTTTTTTACTTCCATGTAGCTGTGGGCGTTTTTGTTTATTTCAGCCCCGGGGACTTAATTGTGCATTCAGGTTGTGCGTCTGTCTGACCGCTTGTGCTTTGCTTCCTCTGATTTTCACGTGTGTTCGTTTTTCTTTACTTTTGTTTTGGCGGCAGGAGTTAAGTTGGTTTTAGTTTTGCTTTAGAGTTCGAAGGACAATGGAATCATTAGCGTCTCCCCTGTTCCCATTTGGTACCTAAAGTGAGACTGGTTCATTTTCCGGATGAAGACACACGCATTTGTTTTTGTTTATATTCCGCATTGACGGCGTTGTTTGAGATAGATTGATAAACAGACAGCGGTGCGCTGCTGCTCGCCGCTCCCCGGGGGGGATGGGGAGGACGAGTCAAACGCACAGAACTGTCACATGCTCGGACATGTGACAGTTAATGGGATGTCGACCTTTGACCTGTTGCCGTGCCCATAAGGGAAATGTAATGTGGTGTGCGAGTGTTTTTTAATGGGTTCATTAAACACTCTTTTTTTTTTTTTTTTTTTAAATGTCCGCCAGATAATGAAACACATTGAACAAAAGCACCCGTTTAATCATCATTTACAAATTTCACATTTGCCAATATATTTTATGGTCAAACAAGACAAAGTTGCAGTTAGAGGGCAGGAGTCGTGGTGTACACATATTAATTAACATTATAGATACCAGCATTGGTGTTGGTGTTGATTGATACCATTGTAATGAAATCGTTGCGATAGATTTGTATCTGCCTGAATTGATGACTATATTTAAACTACTACTACAGGTAAAGTTGGAATGTTATTTGTTTTTCACAAAATGAATGCGACAATACTAAATTCCAAATGGAATATAAGTTAAAGGAGTAAACTGCCACCTCTTTGCCTGGACTGCTTCCATAGGGTGACAAAAGGCACAGAGGAATGGTGCAGAAAAACATTTTTTTCACCTGAAAGATCTGACCAACTTCTTGTCCTTGGTTTTAATTAATCAATAATTCACAGGGGGGGAAAAAACAAAGAACACTGAAAAGTCATCAAAATCATTTGAAGACACATCCACCTTCGGTTGATTTGCATTTACGTGGTATCATGTTGATACCAAATCTTGCAGTATTGCACTCCATGAGTAATTGTAATTCTTTCCCTCCAAGTCACCAGTGCAGAAGCGTCCTTTAAAAAGCTGAGATATTTAGTCATAGAAAATATAATAAAAATGATTTCACTGAAAAAAAAAATATATATATGTATATAAATATATATTTGAGTATATATAAATATATATATGTGTGTATATGTATATATATGTGTGTGTGTGTGTATATGTACACACACATATATGCATATGTACACATACACATATATACACGTGTATATACCCGTATATATACATACATACATATATGTATATATATATTTCATTTCATTATACATATATGTATATATATATATATATATATATATATATATATATATATATATATACATACATATATATGTATATATATATATTACATATAGCTCCACACATCATTTTGTCCAGTCGAGGCAGGATATCATGTGAATTAACATAACATCAGAATTGCCAGTGCAGTCAGGAGTTCAAGTCGTCGACTTGCTTGTAATAGCACAGCTGGCTGAAGGAGGAGCGGCAGGGCTGCAGCCAGGGCTTCCAGATGACGTTCCACAGGGAGAGCTGGCTCTCCACGGGCCTCACGGTCCTCTGGTGAGCCTCCACGGCTTCCTGCAGCGTGGCCAGGACAGAGTAGTATGCTGGCTCGGCGTCAGGGCCCAGGGGCGTGGCCTCCGACGGGTCCCGGGACAGGTCGTAGAGCAGCGGCGGGTCGTGGTGGGTGACGTAGGACCGCTCGCAGAAGCAGACGTGCGTGTGGTGGCAGGCCGTGTCGTTCTCTGGGTAGAAGTTGGGGGTGAAGTAAAAGGCTTTCCAAATGGAGCTGCCTGAAATAGACAAATAATGATTTTAAAAGAAAGTAGAAACTTCTTATTTCACCCATAAACTTGATTGCAAAAAAAACCCAAAACCACAGTCAGCTAAAATAATGTCATATATTGATTTATTATTATTACAGACTCAAGGTCCAGTTCACAAGATGAACAAAAAAAAAAAAGAAGATGGATACACACATCAGGAAAAGAAAAACTTGCACAAATATTTAATTTGTATAAGCGCTTCTATACATAATACATATAGATCCCTCCTTCGAAGTTTGATCAAATTACGATAAAACTGAGTACTGTTGTACGACATTTTCCAAACAGCTGGCGTTACCCTCATGAATGTAGCATCAACAAGTGTCCCAAGCAGTAGTTCGCCGCACACACAAATGTCCGGACGCCAGTGGCCACCACTTTGAGCCCCTCTTGTAATTGTCGAAGCCAAAGGCAACTTGTGTTAATCTCGTGATGTATGAATACATTGTGTATTGCAACTTTTTCTTTTCCTGATGTGTGCATACATGTGTATTTTGCCAATGCACGCCAACCCCCTCCAAAAAAAAAAGTGCATTCTGTCTTGTGACCACCAGGGACTGAAAGACCGGCTCTCAAAATGAAAAGTAGCACGAAAATTCTCCATTTAAAAACAGGTTAAAAAAAGGTTTAAAACTAGCGAGCAAAAAAAAATTTATAAAATGGCCATTAAGTGTAGGAGGCACTCGCACTCCAATCATTGCTCAGCTCCGGCACCACTCACACCACCTAATATGGAATCTTCCAGTTTCATAACAAACAAGAAATGTGAAAAGATGAAAGAAAGGTGGGGCTGACCATAAAACCAATCACAAGAAAAAACAATGTCACAATGGCTCGGCCCATGTTCCTATGTAGTGACTTCAGTTCACAGGCAACTGAACAGACTTACTGTTTTGGGGGTGCCACCGAACTGCATTCAGGTAGGAACTGCAGTAGTGGAACAGAAACTCGTGGTTCGACCTTTCAACTCTGCCCTGAAGTAAATCCATGAGGTCATGGCCGTCTATCTCCCTGCAGGCGAGAGGAGAGAGAAAGAGACTGAAATTAAAAATGACCACAGATCTGAGTTTTAGCTCCTAGCCCAAAAAAATCACTTATCATCTCAAAGCAGTTTGTACACTTAACCTTCCTCGGCCGTTTCCAAAAATACATTCTGGGCTGTGTCAAGACCGCCCAAGTCCGCCCCTGATGTAAACTTGATGAAATGGGCGAGTCTGCATCATTGGTGTGAAATTTTTATCCGGACCTGGCGAGATATGATCGCGCAACGCTGGGTGTCATTTCACATTTCTCGAGAGATCGCAAGTCCAGACGACTTCCTGTACGGAGCAGCGGCTTTATCGGTCTTGGCAGAGGTTGATAACACCTTTCAATCAAGTCCCCTGAGCAAATAAAATCCACTCCCTCTTTTCCTCCAACATAACCTACATTGCAATTCCCCTTCGAACGCTGAGTGACACCCAGATGGGTTTGCTGTGCTCGCCTCACCTGTCGGTAGGTATCGGGGCTCCGCTCAGCCGCACCAACGTCGGAAACAAATCCATGTTGCTGGTGGGCTCATCCACCTCGCTGCCGCCGGGAATGCGTCCCGGCCAACGCAGGATTCCAGGAACCCGGATCCCTCCTTCCCAATTGGTGGCCTTCCCCGCTGGACAGAGCACAGACTCAACGCTAGTGAAGGGTTCTCGGGACCGCATCGCCAGCTGAAGGAGCAACTTTCGTCTTTGGGATTGGCTAAAGAGCGTAGCAAAAGAGCGTAGCAGGCAGCTGACGCTTAAGCGTAACTCTCAAAAGCTCTTTGAATACGGTCTGCTGAGTATTAAGCGGAAAGATCAGACAGAATCTTGGGAGAATCTCCCAGAGATTTTCTTTTTTTTTCAGTCTCAACAGCTCTTGTCGTTGCCCGCTAATGACTCTCAGTCCGCCAATGTGTAAAAGTAAATCGACTGTTTAAACAGAATAGCCACTCTTTGGTGTGAGTGGAGTGAGAAATTTGGCTACAGCGGCGTAAAAAACAAACAGCACGTCATATTCAAATTTAACTTAATAAGCAAGCTGCTTCCCACCTTTATATATTCCGTTCCAGCCTCTGTTGACCTCCCCCGTGGCGGAGATCTCTTCGAGGTGAGCTCCCTGGTCGGAGGTCAAGTACACCAAAGTGTTTTCTTCCAGCTTGTGTCTCTCAAGGGTCCGCATGAGCTGACCTGGGGGGAAAAAAGTTACAAACGCATTGTCTTAATTCACTGAATTCTTGTGCGCTGATTCCTGCCTTTGGTTTGCTTCTTTTGTATCCAGCACGCTCTTCCAGGCTTTTGACTGTTGCACCGCCACCTCCAACATCACGTCACTTTAAGCTACAAATTCCGGATCCCATTAATGGGTTTATTTATAAACTAAAAGGCAGCCCTAGTGGACTTGGCTGATGTGACATTTCTTTTTGATATTTTCATGGAGTTATTCTTCTTGAGACGACTCACCGACACTCCAATCCACCTCATGGACGGCGTCTCCGTAGACACCGTGACCACTTGTCCCTCTGAAGGCTGCCGAGGCAAACATGGCCGTGTGCACTTGCACGAGCGAGAAAAAAAGCAGGAAAGGCCTCTCTGAATTCCTGGTGGAAGAAATAGCCATGAAACAAAAATGACAGGAAATGAAATATAGATCGAAGAGTAGAGCCTTTTACTGCTTTCTCAAGGGTGGATTCAAAAGAGGAAATGGGGCCCAGGTCTGCAATTCGCTCCAGAGGATATTCATCTTTAAAAACCTTCCCTCCAATTAGCAGAGAGCAGCAAAGCAACACAAAATCTGGACCTCATGGCTTAAAAATATCCAATTTAAACTGACAAAAAAAACCACAATTTTTTTGATCCCACATTTAGCTTTATGAAACTACAATCAACAAACAATCTAATATCGAACTAACAATCCCCAATGCTAAGATTTCATTTTGTTGCTACTTTCTATCCCTTTAAAAGAGCCCAAAAACAAAAAATTTCACTCTTTACCAACACCTTGCTATGTTTTGTTTTGAAGTATGTCTTCAACTTCACCGTGTCTGTCGTAACACTGCTGTCCAGGTGCAGATTTTTGGAGCTCTTTGGATCATGTCTAGCTGGGCTGAAATTAGCCGTCAACAATGGCCCACTTTACTGCGTGCGCTGGTGGCTTCGAGCGCAGCACGTGCCCCTCAAGTGCTTTTAAAACAAATGTGCTCACAAGTGTTACTGACGAGAAAAGGTAACTGAACAAGACCTCATGAACGTAGACACCTTTCTATGAAGTCCACCGCCGTTTGAGTCATCCTCTGAGTCAGATTCTCCGCGTCGAATGGCTGCTCCACAACGTCGTGATCCCTCATCAGAATGCAGTTCAAGTACGGCATGGACGCGATGAATCCCCCGACGAGCAGCGCAAGCGCTGCCAACAGAGCCGTCGCTCTCAGAAGGAACCGTCGGCTGATGGCAACGACGCCGATGTAGTGTAATAAGGCCGCGGTCGCGCACACCGTGGCGGCCGACCTGTACGGGAGGTATTTTTGGATCTGGAACACGGTGCCGTGTCCGGGCCCGCAGTCCCGCAAATTGGTCAAAGGGATGCCGAAGAAATGGCGGAAACCGTGAGCGCTGGGGTGGTGACAGTGGTCGTCGCTGCTCTCACAGTTCAGTCCCAGGTGCCATTTCCCTGGTGCGGAAGAGGAAAGCAAAAAAAACATTTTTTAAAAAGCGCTGTCAAACTCGAGGACGTTTCAACTCTCTCAGGCCTCTATGGAGATAATAAAAAGCGCCTTGTCAAGGTTTGCAAAACAAAAAAACTCCAATGTCAGGGCTGAAAATTCAGAGCAGAGGAGTTTGAAAAGGCTCAGCGATGGCAAAGAATGATACAAAACCAATGTGATCCCATTCGGGAACAATGAGAAAGAGGAGGAACAAAGATCGCAAACCAGGATTCCAATAAAATAAAAATAAAAAAAATAAAAAATGGATTTAAAAAAAAAATATAGAACGAAATTTGGACTTCATTTGCTGAGCGCTGATCCAATACACACACACTCACACAAATATATATATATATATATATGTTTCTGTATATATATATATATGTATATATATATATATATGAATATATATATATATATATATATATATATATATATATATATATATACATATATATCATCCCTTTAGCGCAACACTTAAATGCTCCAAACTGAAAAGTGCTGAATACCTATTAGAGCCGTCTCATACCCTTGCTGCTGGGCAATTTTGGCAAAGGTAATCTCATTATTGGGGAGCCCTCCAGAGGCCCCATTGAATATAAACACTTGGAGATGACCGCCAGCAATACCTGCAACAGAAAAAAACAAAGGGATTTCAATGAATTTAAAACACAAAAACACTGGAAATAATCTCTCTGAACTCAAAAGTGCTACCAAGCAGAGGCTGTGGTTGAAGGTGCACCATGTTTTAGAGATAATAAGCACAGTGTCAACATGGACGTTCACCTGCACGTATGGGGTAGCGTCCAGTGAGGAACGCCGCCCTACTGGGCGTGCAGACGCTCGCCGCGGCGATGTGGTGAGTCAGCTTCACTCCTTCCTGCGCGAGCAGGTCGATATTAGGGGTTCTTCGAAATCGGAACACATGGGCGGGTCAGAGGGATGCGCCTCTCAGGAGGTGGCAAAACAACTTGTGATCAACTAAAATTTTAGATTTTTATTTGCATAACCAAAATCGAACAGAATTTACGATACGTGCCCTAAGTCTCTCCATAAGTCGTTAAAACGCAAGTTGTGTATTTCAACGAGTATGGGCTGAAATATGTGCCACCAGAAACTGAATTTGAATCATTTATATTTGAATTTGAATAGCTAAACATGAATAATTGAATTGAAAATTTGAATTTGAATCACATAATTTGAAATTGTATTGTTAAATTTGAATCATTGCATTGAAAAACTGTATTTGAACAGTAAAATTTGAAATTGAAATTCAATAAAAATTGATTGTCACTGAAAATCCAACTGTCTACACATCTTCACATTCAGTTCTCACAATTCAAATTCGCTTCTCAAAATTCAGTTTCAATTTACTGTGACTGACATCCGGGTGCTTGGAGGATGAAGGGGAAGAGCAATCGAGCTCAGATACACGACTCCTCTTCGGCCAATCAGCACTTACTTTTGTACACTTGCGTTGATGGACCGGTGCTCCGGTTCAACTCACTACTGTGTTAACTGGCTACTTTTGTTTACTTGCATCTGTCGTTGTCCTAGCTGCAGCAGAAGTTAAAACCAGGAAGTGATTTTGCTTGTTGCCCTCGCCACTGCCCGTTAGTAAATAATTTCTTCTAAGTCGCGTATTTCCCGCACTTGTCCCGTTTTCGTAGCATATACCACCAGAAATGTCACGTAACGTAGTCGTGCTTGGAACGTTGTGTAGGCTCATTCCGGTAGCATCAGTACCAGGTACCCACGTTTGTTCTGATAATAATAAAAATAATCATTAAAAAAAAAACATTATGTGTGTTCCATTTAATGGCAAGCCGATCACCATTGTGTGATTAACGATTTCTCCTTGTGGTCCAAGTGAACACATTCCATGTTGTTTGAACGTTTCCTTGTCTGTCTGGTCGGAACGGTGTGAACGAACAGAGTTGGAAGGAGTTGTAATGAATGTTTTTCATGTATGTGGCGATATTGGTAGGTGACAGATATGTGACTGACAGGTGCGCATGGGCATGGCTCACCTGCTGCCAGCGGTGCGAAGCAGCCTCTCCATATAGCAATGGGAAGACGTGCTTAAAAGTGAACTTCGGCAAGTCACACAAAGTGTTTTACGGGGATTTGGGGTCGGTGCGATAAGAGTTACCTCTCTGTTCAGAAGGTCAAATGGGCGATGTGAAGTTGTGAATTACCCCATAAAACAACATAACACAGGGTTCATCTAGACGACTGCTGCCTGCTGTGACTAGTGACGCAGTCCTGGACTCTTCTTAATCATTGCTGCTGAGTTGCAGTTTGAACGTGGCAGTCGGTGGAGTAGTGGCTAAAATGCTTGATTTATTAGTTTTCTTCATTCATATTTTTATTATTATCAGAACAAACGTGGGTACCTGGTACTGATGCTACCGGAATGAGCCTACTCAACGTTCCAAGCACGACTACGTTACGTGACATTTCTGGTGATATATGCTATGAAAACGGGACAAGTGCGTGAAATACGTGACTTAGAAGAAATTATTTACTAACGGGCAGTGGCGAGGGCAACAAGCAAAATCACTTCCTGGTTTTAACATCAGCTGCAGCTAGGACAACGACAGATGCGAGTAAACAAAAGTAGCCAGTTAACACAGTAGCGAGTTGAACCGGAACACCGGTCCATCAACGCAAGTGTACAAACGTAAGTGCTGATTGGCCGAAGACGAGTCGTGTATCTGAGCTCTTCCCCTTCATCCTCCAAGCACCCGGATGTCAGTCACAGTAAATTGAAACTGAATTTTGAGAAGCGAATTTGAATTTTGAGAACTGAATGTGAAGATGTGTAGACAGTTGGATTTTCAGTGACAATGAATTTGTGAATTTTAATTTCAAATTTTACTACTCAAATACAGTTTTTCAAAGCAATGATTCAAATTTAACAATACAATTTCAAATTATGTGATTCAAATTCAAATTTTCAATTCAATTATTCATGTTTAGCTATTCAAATTCAAATACAAATTATTCAAATTCAGTTTCTGGTGGCACATATTTCAGCCCACAGAAACTGACCTAGGACAATCAAGTGAACCGATTTTGCTTAAAATTTAGGTCATGCAGCAGATCCTAAGTTCCTCGTAAGATCAGGTGCACCTCAGAGTTGTGTTGCCATAGCAGCCCAGGTCTCCAATGCCGAGATCGTCCACCATCACGAGGACAAAATTAGGCCGGCTGCTTTCTCGAACGGACGCGCAGATCTTCCCGAAGAGCAGGAGCGGCAGCAGGACAGCCCATGGCAGCCCCGCGGAAGTCATGTTGTCTGAGCACACAACTGAGGAGGAGAGCACTTTACATTGACCAAAGCAGCTGGAGGTCTAAAGGTCAACTGATTAGGACACGCTCAGCCATCCACAGTACTGTGGTGTGCTGCATACATCGTGGTTAATTGAACAATAAGTACACACACTGTATGAATTTTCCATGCAATTGAAATAAACTTCCTGAAAAACCCAGGAAAACAAGCAATGGAAATATTAATTATTATCAAACCTTGTTTTCGCATTGACACTTCACAGTTGTGACTGTATCCTTCACCATTTGCGTGTACAAAAACAGAGTTGACATTTGTCAGCTTATGAAGCTGGTGGCAGAAGTACTTAGAATCACTGTTTCCAAATTAACGTAGGCTTGGGCGATAAATCGATTACGATAATAATCGCGATTAAAAACTCCACGATTACGATGATAAATGCATGAGCTGTTATTTCGATAACCCAACCAATCCCACAGGAGAGAAACAAGCGCGTGCTAAATGAACAGCCAATCCCAGCAGAGAAACAACGGCGTGCCTCCTTCCCTCTACCCGCCTCCTCTCGCTCGCAACAACTCAGATGGGAGACACACACAGCCGTCCGCTAAAGCTAGTTATAGGAACTCGTAGAAATGAGTAGCGAGGAGCAGAAGTCGAGGGAAGTGAAGAAACTGTCCAAAATGTGCCTGAGAACTGTCCCCTGACACCGAGGGTGAGGAGGAATCTGAATCGGAAACGTCCAGCAGGATGAAATAGTGGCGAAGAAAGGCAATACCAATTCGGTGATTTGGAATTGGTTCGGCTACCTCAGGTCCGACAAAGTACAGGCTAACGCTAAGTGCAAACTATGTCGGAGAACAGTCCCAAGCAAAACGGGAAACACCACGAACCTCTTTCAACATCTGGAGAAGTACCACGATAAAGAATGGTATGAAAGCCAGAGTTTACGTTTTCATGCTAGCCTCCCCGCAGGTAATGCTAAAAACAACGCACTGCTGCGCCCAGGGGGAGTATGCTGCATAATACTCCCGCTAGCAGTAGCAGTAGCCTAGCTAGCGACAGTGCTAAGCAAACAGTTGCTCGTCAAACAATACAGTCAGCCTTTAACGCAGCTACCCCGTACAAGGGGGGGGGGGGGGGGGGGGGGGGGGGGGGATCGACGCAGTACAGAAACATAACCAGAGCAGTGACGTGCAATATTGTACTGTCTGTCTGGACCTCTTTTTATTTTTGTTTTTATTTTATTTAATCAGTTCAGTACACTACCTCTAAAATGTTTGAGAGATGTTAAAAACAAGACACATAATCCTCAAGTTATTTTTATTTCAGTACATCTAAGATGTAAAAAATAATACAAATGTCTTGGTTCTGTCGGGTTGTTGTTGAATGTTTTGTATTGTCATACATTCTAACAATAAATATATAAAAAATAATCCTTCTGGTTTCTTTGCGGTCCAAGGAGAATACTAATATTAAAACTATTATTGATTAAAAAAAAAAAAAAAAAAATCATATCGTGATAATTATCGACATCGACCAATATCAGAAAACATATCGTGATAAAAAAAAATTGCCATATCGCCCAGGCCTAAATTAACGTATTGCATGTTTATTCAAACATAATAATAATTGTGATTGACAAAGAGGAGTGGTTTGTCTCCTTGATGTACTTACATGGCAAGATTTGTTTTTTTCTTTGTTTGTTTATTGCTGTTGTCGTTTTCCTTTTAATTACAAGCACAAACTACGTCATGACCCCAAGAGCTCTTAGTGTTCATTTCGGGAGTGAGAGGCGTGACGTCGACCTATTTCATTCCCCCATACCTGTCGTTCCTGCTGCAAAGTAGTGCTGTGCCCGGAACAGAGCAAGATTCAAATGCTGCGTGCGCGCATGCGCAGAGGGAGCCGCCGCCAATCTCGCGAGAGCGAACTTTGTTCGTCGCGTCAAATTAATTAGCTGTTTGAACGGTGTAATGTTGAAAAGTGCAATTATAGGACACGTTGCGCCCCTTATAATTAAATGAAGACTGCACTTACCAGTAATGGTAATAATAATAATTTTAAATATAATAAATTAAATGTGGTTTAAAAGACACTCATTTTGAAGAAGTAAACAATTCAATTTATTTTTTTTAATTCATATAATCACCTCGTTGATCCTCGACCAGCAATTGGTGGTAAATTAATATTAAACAATTAAGCTGCTATTGTTACCTTAAGTGACTGATAACAAATGAAGCGTTCCCCTGCCAAGTCACCAATGAGGACCGAAATCCGTCCAAACAAGTCGAGCTAGCGCGTCTTCGCTCTGTCGTGACGAGACGACGTAACGATAAGACTTGGCGGTCGTGTTTTGTTTGATTGAAAGGTTTTCGCCAAGACGTCGTTCAGTGTCATGGTCAACATCCCCATCTAGCGGTTGAAGAGTGCAACGGCAGCAGTGCAACTTTGGTGGCGCAAGTAGTATTTACAAACATTCTGAAAGGAGGGAAATTGTGTGTTTCCTAGATTCTAATAATCACATGTTAGTCTTGAAAGGACTTCTTTTTTTTAACACCAGCTTTGTTCTGGTAATTGTGTTATTTAGGATGCTTCCATTTGTTCTCTCAAAAACCGTTGGTCAAGGTTTAACAGAGGAGCAACTAAGGGTCCCACATTCTGCCCATTTTCTATCATTATCATGTTTTTTCTTGAGCCATTTTCGTTTTCGTGTTTGTTTGTTTTGCTTTTCAGCCGCGTGTTCTGGCGACCGGCCATACCTGTCACCCTCCTCCACCTGTGTTTTTTTGTTTGTTTGTTTGTTTGTTTTTTTGGAGAATAAATCTTTTCAAGAGTCGAGAGGCTAATCCATGAGGGAAATTGCAGCGTCACAGCAGCATCGCCCAACCTCATACAGTGACCAAATCAATAGGCAGCCGCTCTCTTGATAATTAATGACTGTCGCCCATTGTCAAAAAACCAAGCCGCATACAACGGAGGTCGTGACCTTGTCCTCGCGATCTCTTTCCCGGCCGTTGAACCCACGAGGTGAAACCGCAGGAATATATTTCCAGCCTCTCTAATCAAAACGTGGCTATTTTCGGAGCTCTCTCGCTCATATCTTTCTCGCTCTCTCATCCCCCCCCCGCCCCCCCCTCTCTCTCTCTCTTTGCGTCTGTGAGAGCGTGCGCTCACTGCGGTCATTCGCCGATGAAAGGCGTCCGCAGCCCGGAGGCAGACATGCGAGAACTCTCGTGCACGTTACCCCAGCAGAATGAGGGCACGGTGGGCCACGTGACGGGAGGCTGGACTGCAGTTGTAGGCCTGCTGTGCAGTGGCGAACGTCGATAAAGTTCAGACACAAGCACAAACACACACACACACACACACACACACACACACACACACATAAAAAAAAAAAAAAAAATCAATTCAACATAAAGCGGATCAGTCTAAAGTCAGCTCCCTCCAGGGTCCCATCAGGAGACGCATCGCTTGTTGTCGTGATATTTTGTCGTCTTTCATCCGCTAGTTTTGCTACACATTTTTGCGGGGGAGGGGCTCAGGCTAATTGGGAGGACGTTCAGTGGTGGCATTTCAAACAGACTTCCTGCGCGCTGCTTTAATTTGGCTGCAGGAAAGAACGCGGAAAGGTCAGGGGCTCGCGGGCGGCGGCGGCATCTGCCGTCAAATATTCACAGGCCTGAACCAGATGCTCTCGCAATCTTTTTTGAAAGTCTGTCAAAACAAAGTTTTTCGTAACCTTTCAAGGCGGATGGAACTTCTGGATTTTTCACGCTACACTCGTCGTGAGAAGCTAGCAGGAGCGGTTAGCAACTTTTTGATGGGAAGGACGGTCTTGGACGCTGGAATATTTGCAGTTTAATCCGAGCAAAAGGTTCCTTGGCGGTTATGAGTGCCGTTCCTGGAAGTGGAGGGTTGTGATTGGCTCTTCTATGGAACCACCCATCATTCCAAAACATCTTCGCCTTTCCCTAAAGTATATACAGAATGTGTCCCTTTGTAGTCCATCCAAATGATCTTTTACTCTTTTAATGGCCTAGAACAAGACCTATCAAAATAAAGCTCTTTATTTATTTAAAAAATAATACCCTAAAACCTTGAAAATGGTCATTTTTATTCACTACAATGAACAAGAGGCCAGGGCTGGGCCTCATTTAAAAATGGCTTTCAAAATAAGAGCCCCAAATTCCTTAATTGTTTAAAAGTAGTAGTAGTAGTAGTAGTAGTGGCCTGACACCTCCAAAATTATCATTTTTATCCAGTTGTAATGGGAAAGAGGCCAAGACTGGGCCTAATATTATTCCTTATTCAGAGATAAAATTCCCAAAAACCTTCCATCTTTTTGGATCTTTTAGTAACAGTGTGGGAGGTCCTGAGTGTTGCTGTTTGTTTAACTGCTGTGTATAGTCATTTGCTCCCGAGTGCTGCTGAGCCTGTAACCTAATTTATGAGTTGTCCTTGATTAAAAGCGTTTTTTTCCTTCATATGTGTAAACATGTTCATTCACAATACAATGATATATGTCTCAATAACAAACACACAAAATTTTTAGAACACGCATACTATGATGTTTACTGAAACTCTTACGATCAAGCTAATTTATGGTGGCTTCCTCGCCACCTTAAACTAGGTACTAATGTTCTGTGAAGCTTTCTCCTTTAATCTTCGATGGGACTTTCAGTCATTTGTCTGTCTGACGAGGCAGTCTCATTGTTGCAGTATCACCAATACGGTTTTAGAAAGTTACACACACGTCAGTTCAGTCAAGGTAGCTCTTCTAGGTTACAATATCTTTTGGAATCTGTCAAGTAGTAAATAGGAATGATGCAAACATTGCTGAACCTTGAATGTACCAGAGCTGTGCGTGTGCGCACACTCCTAATGCCACGGCACATCCTCCAAGGACTACTTTTTGTTCACATTCTCGAGAAAGAATGGAGGTAAAATTAGAATTTAGCTCTTTTTTGTTTTATCTTTTTCTCTGTTTTGTAGCTCCCCTAAGGAACACAGCTTTGGTTGTGCCGTCTTTCTGAATCCTCTCACTGGATAAAGGTCATCAAGTGTGGGTGTGGAAATGTCTGATGCAATGAGACAGTGAGAGGAAAACAACACACATAGCTTATAAAGGAATTTATCTTTTTTTAAAAATTAACATTTGTACAGGTTGTCTAGAGGTTCATAAAAGGGTACGAATCAGAATTTTATGATAATCCAGACACAAATATACCACATCTAATAAATACAGACAATTTCTTTACAGCATTTACAGAATACAAGTGGAGCGTATATAATATATCAGCAAAACAAATCTTTTTTTTGTTGTTTTTTTAAGTTATACATTGAAGATTGCGCTTGATGTTGAAGGGAAACATTTTCACATGCATGTTACATAAAAGTGGCATGGAAAGTCAGGGCTGGGTATTAGGCCTTAGTACCTTTTGTCAAAACATATATGCTGCCATTACTCAATCACTGTACCTGTACACTTCATGGCGACTTGCTTAGCTTGGTTTTTTTTTTTTTCTCACAAATGAACTTCAGTGGAAGGAGTTTTTGTGATAGACAAACCAATGCAGGTGATGATTTGCCAATTCATCAAAAACATACTCGGCCTAATGTGTTTATGTTGAAATTTTAATGTTTGTGGTTATGCACCAGTGGGTGCGGCCCCATGGATCGTATATGAATATGGGCAGATTTAGGTTTCACAAAGGAGGCAAAAAAAATGTCTTCTATCATTTGGCCAGCAGGGACTGCCAAAACTGGTTGCAAAAATACCAAAAACGGCTCTCAATATGGAAATGAGGGCGAAGTTCCTACATATAAAACTATTAAAAAAAACACTTTTTGGTCTAATTTTGAGTAAAATGGCGGTAAGGTCGTGCACACAGCTCCAGTTTGGTAGCTAACTGTATTCGCTTTACCAGTGGGTGGACAGTTGTTTGTCATTGCCCAACTTAGGTACAACCCACACATCCAAATATGGAATCTCCCAGTTTCAAAACCAATCGGAACCTCAAGGTGGCGCTGACCATGAAATCAATCTTGAGGCTTCAAAACGGGTATTGGTGAACCAGTGGGTGACGTCACGATGGCTCCGCCCACCTTTACCTACAGTCAATGGCGCTGCCTCATCAGCGTTTGCGTGTCCTTTGTCATCTGCAGCTTCCATCTTCACTTATTGTGCTAATGATACAGAAATCGCAGTCCTCAGGGGCAAAACAATCACACCTATTTTCAACAAGCACATCCGACAAGAAGGGGGCTGGGGCAAAACTACACGGGCAAGACTAGGGTTGCTTTGCATGCCATTTCTCAATCATCATTGGATTAGTCACATAAATCCCATTAGGAGACTGGTATTTACTGAAAGGACGTGTGATTTGCCTCCAGATTTTTTGAGTTTTGGCGTCTGTGATTTCAATTTCCTCCCAGTTTTAAGTGCAGTCTGAACCTTCTGTAACACACACCCAACTTTTCAACAGAGACTGTGACTTCATACGACTCTGCAGCACATTTGTCGTACCATAATCAAACACTGAGAGTTTAGGTATGATGCACATAAATTAAGAGACTGGGATCGGCCATTATTTTCAACAGAACTTGCAACTTGCAAATGGTTTCATCGATATCCCAAAAAATTTATCATGCGCAGCAGATTACAACGGGCCGTTAGTGCCCATTGGCATACTGTGTGGAGTGGTGAAAATGGATTATGACGGGTAATCATCACTGCTCTGCTGGCTGACTGGTCATCCGGAGGTCAGGACACTTGGCACCTGCAGCCTCAGTGCCTTTCAATGACGGGTATTTTGTGGTGATGCTTGGTCAGTCTTGGACCTGAGAGTAGAGGGAGGAAAGAAATGGATCAGCTCCAGAGTTGGATTTGAAACAGACATCGATTTGGTTAAAGCGCTTCCTACAGAGGCGGTGATGAAACAAAAAAAATGAAAGAGGAAAGAGGGCAGCTAAAGCTACAACTAGGGTTTGAACCTCGTAGTTCAAATCACCCCTTTTCTGTTGTTGTTTTATTGGTCCACAATCATAAGTAAAAACGCATTTACACTAATCATACTTTTTTTGAGCAATGAAGATACATATTCTGTATAGCATGTCAAAGTTGGAGTGGGGTGAAATTTTAACACTTATAAGAATTTGGGAGAAAAGAAAAAAAAATAGCTAATGAGATCCAAAAATGGAATACTACCGCTAGCCTTAAGAGACTAAATCAATAATTTGTTTGGCCTCCTGAGTGCAAGTACATATATATATATATATATACATATATATAATATCTATAACTGTACTATAATGACAAATAATAATTCAATGTAATCATCAGCTTCATGGTATGGACACATAACACAATACACACAGTACAATAATTGGTTTCAATATAGGGTTGCAAAATTCCCCATATGTATGATCTAAACATTAATTTGTATGTATAAATATAATATAGTTATATATATTATATTACTTGTCATAATTATATTACAAGAGTGATGATATATTACACTGTGTATAATTACATAGTATGTATCGTTACACGTCTCACTTTATTTTTTTTGAGAATGTAGTTGCAGGTATATAATAAGATATGCTAGTGTACAGGGTGAGGGTTAGTATTACATTAAAAAGGGACTGCATAAAAAGGACTTATGTTCGAATAGTCAGTGGCACCGGTGATGCTTAATTCTTGGTTCTGTTCTTCCACTTACTTTCCCTCAGAAAGCTTTGGCGTGCGGGCGTCTGGAAGGTTCGGCTGGTCGTGGGACCTTCGCCTTCGGCAGTGATGGTCTCCACCTCCAGCCTGTACAGACTGGCGGGGTGCAGGCCCGACACCACCAGGACGTTGCTCTCCTGAAAAGTGATGTTCAAGGTGTGTGAAATTGCGCGGAAGCTCCACAAGATTGTTTTTGTCAGCTCGTTGAATCCTGAGATGAGCCGGAGGGCGAAATTCATCTCAGCTTCTGAATCAATGCCTGACGTAAATGAGCGCAGAGCCGCAGAAATGTTGCCCAGAGGACTAAAGTTGGCATAATATAACACAGCATAAACGTGGCTTTATTAAACCGACATTTTCAATTCAATTTAATACAATTTTATTTATATTATTATTATTTTTTCTACACTGAATTGCTGCCACCGGATATCCCAATTACAAAGTTACCTCCAGGGGAAGAATTTGAAATAATGCCTGAGGCAAGATCTTTAAAAATATGTGCTATGTATTTAATACATCTATCTATCGATCTATATATATATATATATATATATATATATATATATATATAAATATATGATGAATGCTGGGTAAATGAGGATAACTTGGTGTTTAAAAACAAAACTGGAAAAACTCCTCCAGACTGATTGAGTTGAAATACTTTTCTTTAGAGAGCAGTTGGTACATTTAGTAGCACGGCTGCTTAAGTATTACTATAAAAGTACAAAATTGGTTGACTGGTTGGTTAATTAGTTAATATAAAACAGAAAATATTAATTTCCAACAAAATGCGACTCTACTGCTTCGGGGTTACATCCGGCAATATTTAGGCCAACGTTAGCATTTATTTGGAGCACGCCTTGTGCTACTTGCATGTTTTGAATCGCATTTGCTCGCTGTTTTTAACAGTGGCAGGGCAGCTGTTTCGGTGACTAGGAAGAGGCGGAGATTCACATGCGCTAACTGCCACGCACAGCTTCACATACCAATTTTATATCACCTCATATCTGACAACAATGAAAAATTGCTTCCTGTGCCTTTAAATCTTAATAATTCAGCAACGCTCTAAATTAAGCTACTGACCGGTGGGAGGATCTGTGACTGTGAAATGAGGCTGTGGGGCAGCTTGGCGGTGTTGTGCCGGTTGTTGGGGATGACCTCCGCCCAGGTGACCTGGTAACCAGTCAGGGGCTGGTGGGGAAGAGTTGTGGGGACGTCCCACCTAAAGATGGCCGTCATGTTGCCAGCCTTCACCTCAAAGGATGCTGTCAGGTTAACTGCCTTCACCTCAACCTTCTGGCGAGGAACTGCAGGAGGAAGGCAAACTGGTAGTTTAATAAGACGTTATCAAGTGTGGATTACGCAATTCTCAATCTGCTTTTGGGAATACTGTAAAAAAAAAATAGCAAGCAAATGTGCTTAAACTTTTAAATTGAGTAGAATTTATTTGAATATGCAAGAAAAGAAGTGAGAAGAGATGATGGCTTATACTTTTTCAATTTGCCCTTAAATATTATATTCAGCCTCTTGTGTGTAATTACTGATAATATTTTATAATATATCCTATAATATATAGCATAAAATATCCTCATAATAATACTAATAAAAACAGCAATTTTGATTTATTAAATTGTTGTTAAGTTGTAATATGTATCAATATCATCCTAATATGCAGTCCATTATATTTCTCATAAGTATATATTTCTACATTCCTGCGCATTATTACATAATATATCTAGTATCGCATTATAGCAAGATTCAAAACAACTTGTGTCTCACCTTTTTCCCCTGGACAAATGATGGGTTTTGGACTCTTGGCTTGGATGGTGGCACAGGAAGGGGTAAAGAAGCTGGTGCTCTGCATTGGTGGATGAGTCTTTTTACTCACTGGCTGCAGAAGGACCTTATACTTGCAGGAAAACAGCAAGCCCCTGAGGCTGACAAAGCTCTCCTAAAGAGAAAGAAGAAGAGAAAATCAGTACCACTTGAGGCACTTGGTTCTTTAAACGTCTTCAATATTTGGTCCGAGTTTTTCCTCTTTTTGGTCTTCCCAAAACCATCAAGAACAACCAAAACATGTCAAGTGTCTGATCACTTGCAACCAGGGAAGTGGACCGGAATGGATACAATGCCAGTTGTGTCAGTGTGAAAACGAAACACAAGAGATCTGGCGATGTTAAATCTTTTGATTGGACAAAAAGATGTGGAAACTGCTTCAAAAGGGCAGTTGACGTCACAATTCGCTAACTATTTGCGAAAAATGTGGCAGCTTACCTGTGTGGTGATCTTTTCCATGGCTCTAGTCTGGTTGTGCCCGCAGTACTCTGGTGCCCAGCGGACTCTGTAGTATTCTATTGAGGGATCTGTGTGGACAACATTGTGTGCAACTGTTATTGGCCATTGTCACATTAGCCGGTCAGTCAATAGGACAATCTTAGTTTGGTCCCAATCCCAATTCACCCCGGTCCCATTGGCCATACACTAGTGTTGTTCTCACCAGGGTATCCGTCCTCATAGGGACATCGAGCGAGGGGATTTGCGAGTGCTAACTAGCCCTCCAGACGGAGGGTATGAAATACTTCCCAGACTGGATTATTCTTTGTCCAGCTGAGTGTCCCAGCTGGTTCAGAACCCGGCAGGATCATTCTAAAGACTGACAAAATTGTACCCATTGCCTCCATGCTTGGCACTCAGTATTCTCAGTATTCAGGTTTGGAATTAGGGAGTTAGATCCCCCCATGATTCCTGGGCGGGGCACCGCTGCTGCCCACCGCTTCCTCAGGGGGTGGGTCAAATGTGGAGCATAAATTTTACATCATTTGGGATGTGGCAATCACTGGGACTTTAACTGTAACTTCTGAAACAAATTGCACACCAACTGTCTTGCGCGAACATACCCATGGCGCTTTGCCAGTAAACATGCACTTGCAGCTGCCCGTCCTGGTAGAAAGGCGTCCCCACATCCAGGTTGTCGCCCGTTGGCTTTCCTGGAACAGGGCCCATGGCTTCAAGCAGATAAAAAGAAAGTCAGAAATTGACGCTCAACTTTACACAAAAACGGAATGAAAGATGTGCAACACAGAAGTCATCCACAATTAACCTGCCAATTATTATGCATCTATCCAAGGTTCAGGTACCTCTACTTCATGCATTTGCAACCTCACCAGCCTTAGGTAAGGGCAATAACTTTTTTTTCGGAGGCTGGTGATTGGCTTGTATCCCAGTTTTCTCAGAATTGAAATTGCAATATGTTGGGTTTAGACAATAAAGGGTACTCAGTTCTATGTAAATTATCCTCAATCCATCTCGGTTGGGGTCTAGCAAATTAATATATGTACATATATATATATTTATATGAATTGTGACATACAGCGCTGTGTGGTGAAATGGACAATAGCTCGGGGGCCCTTGAGTTGCGTTTGTCGCCAGTAGGAAACAGCTTGAACCTCCACGCTGTAGGTCCTGTTGGACCGCATGCTGTCCATGTCCACGTGACTCTACACACACACACACACACACACACAAAGGAAGGATATTCAGTACACTACAAGAACATGAACTCTTTTTAAGAATTCCCAAAAACTCATCTGACTGAAGGAACTGCCATTATCTCATCCTTGCTAGGGGAGCAAAATCTATGGACCCAGCAGTCACTGGTGGCCCCAGGCTATACCATTATCAATATGCCATGCATGAGAGGGGGGTTAATAACCCACTTTTAGTCATAGGGTTCAAAATTGTTAGCCGATTTTGATCCCCTTAGATAGGAGTTTTGTCTCACATATTGAGGTCATTGTGCCTGACTTGGGGCAGGCCGGGGGCAAAAACTGATGAGCCCGATGAGATGCACGTAAAAGATTATATGATTAAAAAGATCTCTAGTCCAGGCCCATCCGTAGCTCCACCCCTGCTCCAGATACAGTAAGTGCTTAAAACATAACTGCTTGTTTGTGTCCTCACCTCCCTCACGATCTTCCTCCTTTTGGTCACCGATGAAGCAGAGGGTTGTCCGGCAGCAGTCCAGCTCCAGCTCACCTTGTAGTGGTGGACCGGAACGTCCAGGTCGGAGGTCATGCTCCACTGGACCCTGGCGGCCACAGCGCGGCCGGGGCCAAAACTCATGTTGGTCACTCTCAGCTCAGTGGGAGCTGGAGGGTTGGGAGGGTCTGGGGATTGGGGGAATTGGTGGAATATCATGCGCTGATACTTTGAACCTTCAGAACAGTTGAGACAAAAGCTGTTTTTAACGATGGTATATTTTATTTTACCTCTGCTGGAGTGGACGTGTCGACTAGGCGTGGTGAAACCTCGCGTCCCGCGGCTGTTGACGGCCGCCACCCTGAACTGGTACCAGCGGCCCGGCCGAATGTCGGCGAGCCTCGCACCCTGCTCGGTCGTCTGCGAGAGATCAATGAACAGGTTTCGTGAATAATCCTCATGATGCCGTTTGCTGATGATGACACTTTTTAATAACCCCTGACAATACCAAAAAAGTGCAGACACATGGCTGAATTTTAAAAGGTGGACTGACACAAAATTGCAAGCATTACTTTGATGGATCGACGAATGGTTGGGTGGATAAAGTCAAAATAAATAAAGCTAGTGGCGCACCTGTGCGACCGCCTGCCAGGCAGTGGCGGCGTCCTCGCTCGGCTGAATGCCAAAGTTCCACCTCCGTTGCAGGACGTAGACGACGGGTTCGGCCGAGACGTTGAAGCGGGACGACCAGTAGACCTCCAGCTGACTGGACGACAGCTCCTGGAAGTTCAGCTCTTTCCTCGGTTTCTGAGGAGTACCTGCAAAACCAGTACTACTTGTCAGATCACTGGTACTGCGACTACGTAGTGACATAGCTTTCTGGTAGCGTAACAATTAACTGCATCTCATTTTCAGTTGTCTCTGTGATGCAAAAGAAAATCTGACCGTTGCAATATTGGCACGTTGAGATAAAATCAAGCCGTAGCTTTTCCTCAAGAGTTTGCCTGATTTTAACCAATTATTTTAAGGCCTTATTTTTTAATGTGCATATATAGAGAGATGTCAAGTAAGACTGGATAAATAGCGTCGCTGTTGTGCTGATATGTATATCTGGTCCAAGGGCTAAATACTAAATTCAAAGACAATCAATCTTTTAGATTGTGCTTCTCAAGTTTTATGTCATTTTAGCTGTTTTGCAGAAGAAAATCCACACAGTCAGTCAGTCAGTCGAGGGTTTGCTTTTCGCTTACCTTTGTAGAGGTCTTTTGGGCTCTGGCAGGTGTGGCCGCAGCTATTGGAGCAACACTTCTTCTGCATAGGACACTCCTGGTCACGGTCGCAGCTCTCCACGCAGGCCGCCGCGAAGCCGCTGGCTCCCTCTGGAGGTGGGCAGCTGCCCTGCTTCGCTGACAGCACCGATTGGAGGAACTCGCAGCTGGCAACACACTCCCAGTGCTTTTTGGGGAACACCCGCTACCAGGAGAAAAGTTCACTAAGGTTTGCAAGACGATGGCATCTTATTTGTACGCCGTTCAGTTGTTGTAGGCCGTTAGCGTGGGCTAAAAGTGAAATGAAGCTAATGCTAACACTGATTTTATAACAACAAAACATTTTGCACTCACAAAACCAAATATTGAAAATATCTTCATCAGCATTCAATCAGACTTTAAAATCCACCTTATATACAAACTCCAGTACAGACACAAGTTGCCTTCTTTAATTTGAACTATTGTTATTAGTGGGCTGACAATCTGAGTTGCTCTACCTCGCACATCTCTCTGCAGTTTCTTTTCCTTTCCATTTCCCAGGAGTCTTTGCAGGGTTCCAGGCACTGCCGAGTTAAAAGAGAGAGCAGTGATTAAAACATGACGTTGAAGTGTAGTGTCTGTGTAATTCAAGCTAATAATAGCATCTGTTAGCGTTCAAAAACACATGCGATTTGCATGTGTTTTCCGAAGCTAGGGCGCGTTTGCCCAAAGTAGAGGCGGTCGCATCTCAGTATTCATAACAGTGGTGATGTGCAACCGGTCTAAAGGAATAACGCCACTATAGCGTCACGTACCAATTTTTCATGACTTTATATCTTATTTCACTGACGGATATGAAAATCGCACTTTGCCCCTTTAAGTTGCAAACATCCCCTTGTGTCCCCTGAGGTTCCCTTCATGGAGAAAAATGCTGTTTATGTTCAGGCAGAAAACTTTCCAGCACAAACTTTACAAACTTTTGACATACTTTACAGTTGCCTGTGTCCGCCCTGTATGACTCTGTAGGACACATTCATATAATGCAAGGGCATTATAAATTGACCGTTTGTTTGATTGTCGTTTGTTTTTTTCTTTTTTTATGTTGCATTTTTATGAAGAGTCAAATAAGCATGAAACTATTTAACGGTGCAATTCAAAGGTTTTAAAATCCCTTCCCGTTTTTATCTCCCTCTGGATCATTTTTCGGAGTGCGTTGACAGTTGATATGCTACTTTCCCAGTGGCAGAAAGCTTAATCTTGCACCAGCGAGCACAGCCACTCCCGGGGGATGGGGTAGGGAGGTAACTGCACACGAGCCGCAATTTTACGCTGTACTGAGGAACAGCAAGGGGGGGGGGGAGGAGCGCGGATGGTGGCGGCACGAGGGCAGAAAGCGAGAGCTGCGCTACCATTCAAAAGTTCAATTCAGTTCATTCATTCATTTAACAATTATTGCAACATTTTTGGGTTTAATGAAAAACCAATGTCTAATTAAAAGTGCTAGTAATGGTCAAAATAAATTCTGTTTGAACACACAAAAATATTAACCATGATGCTTTGTTTACTCTTATGGTTTAGCAACTAAGTGTGATTAGAATACAGACAGACATCAAGACAACAACTGTCAAAGCCATTCCATAAGTGGGTCCATAGACTTGCTCATGTTACTGCATGAGTAATTTCAGAAGCTGGTTTTAATGGAGTCAATGACCTCAAATTTTTTGAGCGGTAGTGTACGTTTCGATGATGCGCTCCAGTTTTGTCGCAGCTTTTTCGGCCCTGCGTTGTTGAGTCCGATGGGTTCACGCCGAGCCTTGCCAGTCAGACGAGCCGATTTGCTGTTGTGTGTAAACAGCCGGCACTGCCACGAGGGGATTATTACCGGCATTTCAGGGGGCTTTGGGCGGGATTTGGGGGCACGGTCGGCCCCATCTGCAAGCCTCGAGGCGAACATCCGCCAAAGCCATCAAAGTGACGACCGCCGAGCAGGGCACGTCAAGACCTGATAGGATTTGACGGCGCTCCGTCAGATCATCGGCAAAAAAAAGAGTGGAAGACATCCTTATCTTTGAACGGTGTCAGGGAGCTTAACTTTATTCAACAGTTTTTTTGGGGGGGATTTTTGGACCAAAGCAGGGTTAACAGCAGACAGGGGTGGAAAAAAGAGGAGACGCAGCCAAACGGACAGTGCAAGCGGAACAGCGGCTATTTCTGCCGCGTAAGAAAGACTCCCAACAAGCGCGGCCGACAGCCTCGCGCTCCAGCCTGCCATCTCCCATCTCGCCTCCCCCCAGTGTCCGCCAGAGAACTCATCCCCTAATCCGGAATGGCATTGCGGCCCTTGCTCCATTCCCAGTGCCGCCGCCGCAGCCTCGGCTCGTTTTCCGCCCCATTTGGAGCTCAAATGGAGCGTCCCAATTCTGCCATAACCACAAGTAAAGCTGACTTGAGGCGGAGGACATGACTTCTTCCTTGTTATAGAAGGATTGAGGAGGGACAACACAAAGACCTTTTAAGGTTCAGGGATAAATGTTAAAAAATTTAAATGTGATTGATTTGCGCACAACCGCCTGGAGATAATGGAGTGAAGAAGTACTTGTGGCACAGTGGAAAAGAGAAAATCACTGCCAGTTGCCTAAAGATGTGAAGGAGTCGTTACTGGCTACCGACCAAATGGTCAAAAATGCAAAGCGATGGGTTTTGCACCGCTAAGGTTCACCATCATACATGGACAGATAAGGGACGGCGACTTAGACATTATTTTCCGTTTTACAAACTTAAATGACACTGGATCATTTGTTTCCCTCAGTCTGTATGAAAAATTTTAATGAAGAAATTTGGCGGGGGGGGACAGTACACAGGTTTGCTTTCCAACAGCTTCACCTGCTTTTTGGGAATCACTCAAATGTTAGAGATGTGATTTAATTCAGAAAGGTTTATTGCAATACCTCATGCAGACCTCTGAGTCTGCCTAAAAAAGATGCTGAACTTTGAAACCCTTGGGATGTCGCGGCAACATTGAATAAGTAGAAGCCACCGCACCTGAAAGCAGTGCTGTGAATTTTTCGACCTTAATGTTAGGGTTTCGAAATGATTTTTTTTTTAGGATTCTTTGACTTGGAACAGGGGAAATGACAATCCCGCCATTCACACAACACACCTGGCTGGCCTTGGATAAGACTATTGAGCATTGGCGGTATGCCTGACCGCCTCTAATCAGAAAAAAAAGAACCTGTTCCTTGATCCTTCAATAACTTCTTTCTTGGCAGACACGTCTCCCCTGCCATTACTGACGTGGAGAGACAGAGTGTAGAGCTTACAGCTAGGCCAGTGATGCTGATGTTGGCGTGTGAAGTGAGGTGTGTTCTTTGGAGGCTGGCGCTGGGCAGGCAACCAAAGTTGCATCAGTTCTTTACAAGGCAAGCCAGGCATGCTGTGTCGGTTGCAGGGATGGTATGCTCCCAGTTGCGTGGCATGGACTTGCTAAGCATCTTTTTAAAGTAGAAGGAGGGCACAGAATATGTTAACTTACGACCGAATGCAGCAATGGTGACTTCCTGATCAACGACGTTCTATATTGTCAGGGATGAATCTGATGCATAAGCTTTGGTGACCTAATGCAAATGAAACTAGCGTTAACTAACTCACTCAGAGACATTCTATATCATACCTGTCAGCTACTGGAAACAGCTACTGTGCTATGAAGGACCAATAATTATGCCAGTTCAGTGATGACAGCGCAGATGATTGGCTGTTTGAAAAAGGGCACGGGATATGATTGAAATGATCTGTGTGCTCTGACTCCTTATAGAAGGTCCCTGCTCAGAACCAGAACCATTTACACTTCGGAAATGTTGAAAGTGGCAAACTCGTCCAGGCTCCGAACACAGCTGGGGTAAACTCCAGCAGCTAGCAAATCGTCTAATACACAAAAAACAAACAACGCACCCGAACAAAGCGGGCTGCAGTCGTAGATAGCCGCCGCTAATAAACGTAGCCTTTGATCAGGGAGCTGCCCACGGGATGAAAGAGCTTCTGATCCAGCAGCGGTACTTCTAAGAACAGCTGTCATCGCAGAACATCTGTGTTTTTCCGAGCCGAGCTGCTGAACAAGTGACAACAAACATGAGCTCCTCCGGAGTGGTTTTTGCTTTAATTTTGCGAAGAGAAAAAAAAACTGGAATAGGAACCTTGCCACAGTCTTGATCGCATTACTGCCATTCCATCTCTGAAGATATGAGTATTGCTGTGTTGTCCTGGCAACCGATAGCAACCAGTGTACCTCGTGATATTTAGCTCGGTGGCAATACGCACATTTTTTTTTTACCACTACGGAGCGCAGCAGGGCACAACATGTCAACCAAACCAAGGGGCATAGCACTCATACTCCCCTCCTTGTCACAGTTGTGGTAACAGAAGACGACTCCCTGAATTTTGGGTTATGTCCAGTATAATTTTTAATCACAAGTTTGCTTTTATTTGGAGCACGTTTCAGGCTATTTGCATTTGTTTTCTGAAGCTGCCGCGGTTGAGGTGGTTGCTTCCCTATTTGTGATGGCGGTGGGGCAGCTGTTCTGACGCTATAGACACTTCAAAATGCCCAGTTTTAATGCAAAATACACCATGAGAGGAACCACCAGATGGCATTAGTAAGAACACTTTTCAGTGGAACGATGGTCGCTTGCAAATGGGTTAATAAGGATCGATCGTAAAGGCGTGGTGGGATGTGCTCTACGAGATTGGAGTTGCCAGCAACTTCTTATGCCGTTGCTTATTGTTGAATCTCATTTGTCAGCATCTCCTTTGCCTCAAAAGCCCGATCTCATTCTTTAAACCCTTAATAAAACACCTTATCGCTGCGAGTCATGGCTAAGCTCACACGGCTACATAAGTGGGATGCTGCCAAGTTTCATGAATGTCTCCGCGGCTCACCAAAGACAGAATTGTTTGAGTTATTTAGGCGTGATTTCTTTAGTTTAATGATACAACAGAGGGATGCGGCAGTTCATTTCTCGTTCATTAGGGTCTTTCTCCATCGTGAGCGCTGATGTATTGGCTGGGAAACAGCTGTGATGCCATCGGAGGCCGCGGCGCAGTGATGAATAGCTGAGCCGGCCAGCGGATAATAACCACAACAGCGCACCGGCATACATCAACATAAAGAGTGCACTCACGCTGGTTTAGGTTGGCACGGAGTGATTTATCGCCCTGGCCATACACACGAACACACACACCTTGGAGTTTACACACAGCAACCAATAGGTCACCACCACACACACACACACACCAAACTTCAGAGATTTATTGCATGGAGGAAGTCTTGCAGCCCCATATGAGTTCCAAAACTTAACTACATCTATTTCATAATTTCAGCTGCATGTTTATATTGTTTATGAAAGATGAAAAAAAGAGGAAGACTCCTTTTCCTCAAAAAATAAATAAATAAATAGTTGTAATCTGAGCGTGACACCTGGCTTCTCTTTGGGAATGTTGCCTGATCCAGAACCTCCTTTGCAGTAAAGTAATTATTATATGTGATTATATTCAGGTTCGAATTCGATTTGGCCGACTGTGTGTGTAAACCTCAAAATGGGAATGATTGTGAGATACATTTCTGGTCATTAGCCACTGTCTTAGATTAGTTTCGATTTGTAAAGAGATACGTGGTCAAAACAAGTGGAAAACTACATTTGGGGCGATCTAATTGGCTGACGCAACGCCCTAGCCCAGGATACATCACCTCTGTCTTACCTGCAAACCAATACAATCTGAATTCGTTTTAATTTTAATGAAGCACAAGATCGAAGCCCCATTAAAATACACATGACACATGACAAGACATTTTCTCATTTCTACTAGTACAGGAAACGTCTGCAGAGGGGCCGCGCTAAAATCTTAACCCAAATAGAGAATACTCTACTGAACAGACTGTATTGAAATGACCAGAAAGAGGGAGGTCAGGTTGAGTTAAAGTGAGCAATGTGTGGTTTGTCAGCGAGTAGGCAGGTCCCTCACTTGGAAACATCGATGTTTCCAAGTGAGGGACCTGCCTACGACACAGAACTCTGCAAAAATATGTCCGAGATTCAGCTTGGGTTCAACTGACTTTGGATAAAGGAATACAAACAAGAAAACATCCATCACTACCCACAATGTACTGGTGGCTCTGTTCCATCCTTCTTTTCTGGCCTCTGAAAAAGTGCCTGTGTGCCTGTTTGTTTTGGTGTTGATGCAGCGTACAATTACAATCTTGACTAGTGTTTTTTTTTTTTTCTTTTAGTAAATAACTGTGTGTGTGTGCATGTGTGCGTGTGTGTGTGTGTGTGTGTTTTCATTGGTACCAACCTTTGCACACTGTTTATTACTCTGACACCAGCCCAAGGACCCATTGTTCTGTGGAGGAGGAACAGAGACAAGACAAGGGGGAGAATTATACAGTCAATCTAATGGAATTTAGCACAAAGGGATACGTTTTAATGCCTTAATTAGAGGTTGCGGTGCCACCACAGCCCGAGAGGCACTTGATATAATTACAGTTTGCCAGAAAAAAAGAAAATAGATGTGCGCATTGTACAACAAAACACTGCTCCTCTCCAAAGACAAATTGCTGTTTTTCCTTTCGACTTGACATTCTCGGCGGGCCTTCCCACTTGCGAGTAATTGGGCACTTTGCCCAAAAAAGTGATGGAAGGTGAACCGGGGTAGCCTGTCAAGTCACGTGTGCCTGTGCTGTATTTTAACATGATTCAAAAATGGCAGAGCCTCATCGGCGATGTTGTCTCAAGAACACATGAAGCTGCCCTTGTCGGTGTGAAATTGACAAATATACTTGTGTTTTTTATTTGGGCAAATCTTAAATAAGAGCTCCTTATTTTTTCCTTAGCATGACAGAAGCTTTATCAATGGTCAGCAAAGGGTGAGCTTAGCTACTTCGCTGCCCTTGGAGCTCGGGCCTGAGTGGATGACGGCAACGGTGTCATCACTCTATACTTGGGCGAAGCTGTTAAGATGGTATCATCTTGCAAGGCAGCACCCCCCGCAGGTGCGATAAGGGAATTGCGCTGCGGATCACTGGGCAACATTCGCTTCGAACTGATATTGGCTTGATTTTTACTTGGCAAAAGCTTAATACACTGCCTGTAAATACATTAATAAAAGTATATATTTTCACAGTACAATAGAATAAAACAGAACCATAGAATGGTTCTCATATAAGTATATGTATAGGTCTTGCTCCCATTTAGCTGCCATCTTGCACTGCCATATTTCTAAGGAAGCCTGTTGTGGACAATCAAGGTTGCCTGACAGCGCGTTTGGTATTTAGGGTGAACGCTCGCATCGTCAAATAAGCCAAAGAAGAACAAGGGGGATGAGGTATCCATTTGTGCGCTGGCAGGCCACTATAGTTCACTGGCAAACTCGGTAGAGGGAGGGTGAGTGAAAGAGCAATCTAAAACATAACCACTTGATGCCGCTGTTTCCTCTCAAAATTTCTAAATATTGCAAACCTAACCTTTAAGGTGCAAGACAAACCAAAAGCCAGTCGACTTCATGTTATGGTACCATATTTGTATTATGTTGATCACATTTTACTCTTTTTTAGATTTTAGACTCTCCCTCACTGGTTATCTAGGCGTTTCTCTCACCTACTGCACCAAGGGTACAAAGATTGATTTGATTTTTGCAAAGCCGTCACTCTCGTGAATCACCCTGTGGCCCTCCACCCCACTTTCAGCTCGACTCAGCTCGCTCGATACCCGGGCCAAGTAGCAACTCAAGTAGCTACTCGCTTAACAACAAAATAGACAGAGACAAGTAAGTGCTATAGTGGACTTTCTGTGACCAAAAACAAACAAAAGGAGGCGGAGTAAGAAGACGAGTTGACGTCAACACCATTAGAAGTGGGACGATCCCGCTCCTCCCGATCGTCCCACCTCCCTAAATCACTGGTGTGATCGATTACGCCGCAAGGGGGACAACGACAACAACTGACTCCAGTGGAACATCGATGCTCCGAGAGGAGAGAGTGAAAAGGTTGTGGAGTTGAGAAAACGTTTCTCTCGCCCAGTGGCCCGGGGTCATCGTTTTTGCCGGCGTTTGTCGGACTAAGTGGTTATCTGAGGGCCCCTCCCCTCTCCAACTTAAATCCCCTCCCCCAATTGGTGCATGCGCCTGTGTGTGTGTGTGTGTGTGTGTGTGTGTGTGTGTGATTGTGTGTGTGGGAGAAGAGATGGTACATGACAGGGAATGAATCCATGAATAATCAGGCTAACAAACGGTCCTCGCTGTTCTCTTTCTGTCACAGCGCTTTTATGGGACGATGCCAGATGGAAGCGGGAACCGAGAAAGAAATGTAGGTCTACAAACTTGATTGTGAAGTGAGTAGGAGTTGAAGGATGGGCTCGGGAGGAGAGGGGGGAGTTTTGAACACTCAAAAAATATACATTTTTGACACAAAGCTTTTTATTTGCTGTGTAAAGGTGTTTTAAAACACTCTAGAGTCAAATCAGCCCAATACAAAATTCCCAGCCAATAAAGCAAATGTTTTGTCATTATTACTATTATTACTATTATTATATTATTTCAAACAGTTGTTGTTTTTAGTGTTCACCAATGAACTTTGCATGTGCTTGCACAAAGGATGTTAACACCTCGTCCCGTGTTTTGGAATCTATTATTATTTTTATTAGTAGTAGTAGCAGTAGTAGTAGTATGTTTCAAATGACCAAAATCATACTGATGGTTGCCTTAAACAAACATGAAGTCACACATTTTATATTGGAAAAACTTTTGCCCGAAAATTATATATGCAATTACAATCGAATAAACAGCGATGATCCGATTGTGATTATTCTTATTATCATCATTTAAATAACTTGCGTAAGTTTCTCAGATCGGCCACTTTGCGCGCGCAATGCGTCCTTACCTGCATTGGTGCGCCGAGCGCGGCCGCGTTGTGCACGCCGAGGCACCGCGACGCGCAGCGCGCCCTCGCGACGCTCTCCGACCACGAGTCGCCTCCGTCGTCGTCGTCGTCACCGTCGTCGTCGGGACGGTCGCGCTGCCTCCTGGCGCACGCGGCGGAGCCCAGGAGAAGGAGGAGGAAGATAATCCACAGTGGGAGGCTGGAGGTGACGCGCGCGGCCAGCATCGCTTGTCCAGAGAGTTGCGCGGAGTGAGAGAGACGAGAGGAGAGGATGTGATGGAGTGGAGTGGAGGGCCCGCCGGAGGTGGAAATTATATTATATGGCCAGGGGCGGAGCTAATGTAGAGCTAGGCGTGGGGTGCTGGTTGGGGGGTGAGGGGTTTGCGGGAGGATGACTCTCAACTGTGTATCATGCGTGCCAAAACGTGCCAACATGCCAGGGGGGAGAAAAGAGGGAGGGAAAAAAGAAAGCTGATTTCACTCACTGTACTGTGACCAACTCACGAAGGTGAGTTTTTCCAAGTGCTTACAAGAAGATAAGAATAATGTATAAATAAATGACCTTCTGATTTGGTTTGACATTTTTCTTTAAAAGTGCAGTGCGTTCGCATCGGCACTGTCCTCACCCCCTCGGCCTCCACAACACCTTTACTGTATGAATGTATGAGGATCAACCAACCCTCTACCCAAAGCAACATCCTTTCACTGCAAAATATTAAGATAGTAAGAAATATATTTTCTGACAACAATTGTAAAAAAATAAAAAATAAAAAAATAAAAAAAAGTTGCAAAAACAACTCCCATTACTTTGTATTAAAGAGGCGATAAGCAATTTTCATAGTTGTCAGAGTTGAGGTAATAAAAAACTTGGCTACTGAAGCTCCAGTGGTGTTTTTTCATCTGTGTCAGTCTTTTGATTGCATGTTTAGTGCATGTGAATCTCATCCTCCTCCTCCCCGCAATTAACATTAGAGTGTCCCACTTGAAAAAAAAAAATAAATAAACAGAATACAAAAATCTCATTTGCATAACAATGACTTGCTTGAAATTGACCTTTTTGACCTGCTATAACCCCACCCACGCTCAGCACTGATCAAAGTTTTCTTTCCGCGCAAGTCCTCGCACTGACGGTTTACAACCAGTCTCTATCGGACGTGATGTCACATTGCACGATAAGTCTTTGCGATTCGCCACAACTCCTCGAAACTCTTTACTAATGTGCGGAAATAAAAAACCCCGGCGGTGTTAAGAGTGTTTCTCCAGCGGCGACAACCACGGCCAAAGCGTCACTGACGCTTGTTCTGTTGATGAAAGGCTTTCGCTGCGTCGTTCCAATGCTAAGTCCAGACGTTTGGGGGCGTTAAAACGTTAATTAGCGTTAAAGCGTTCAACCGAGCTTCGCTTTGCTTGACGCACAGGTGGAACCCCTTTTCCCAGACGGTGGTTCCCGCAACAGCACGTCTCATTTTTTAGGAGGACACAGGCAATGTATTTTCCAGGGAATCCCAGCTGTAAATTTCACTAGAAGCTACAAAACAACAGCTTTCCTTTTTTTTTTTCTAAATATACACGGCCTATAAATGTTACCACAAACATGTCTCATGAACGGGGCGGCGCACCGCTGGTTTCCTTGCCCAAGGAAAGGAGAGATCGTGACGTGTTGGAAACTCTGAAGAGATCTTTTGCCGGCTCTCTCGTGACTGGCACGCCGAGGCCCCACTTGAGCTCACGGAGCATCCTGCGGCGTTTAACAAGGAGCACGACTATTTATTTATTTATTTCCCCGCCCCTTTAGCATTTACTGCTGCACCCCCGCTTTGTGTGTTTTTCAAAGTAATGAGCCTTTGCAGCATAAAGGTTTGTGTGTTTGTTTTTCCCGGTAAAGCAATGAGGAGGTGAACTCAGGTGCAGATAGACTTTCAAATCTTTGACCCAAATGATTTGACCCCAGCTGAAGGAACAGGGACTCCCCAACACAATCTTGAAAGTGACTCGTTCCCATCTGGTACAGTGTATTTTTTTTTTTTTTTTCAAGCGTGTCTGTTAATGAAGTGAGTGTCTCCAGATTGTTGCAGGGCCAATGCACTGGTGGTCCGCCCACAAGAGGAAGGAGGAAACCCCTGCACTCCCCGCCGAGGCCTTGCCTTGTTGTTTCACAAATTAAAAAAAACTACAACAACAAACTACAACAACATAATTGGATCATTGTGCGTCGAGTCCGGTTTTCCACTTTTTCTTCTGGGCCTGGAACTTACCTCTTTTTTTCTTCCCCAGTTCATGGTATTCATCTTACTATACCTGTTATTGACCATGTCATTGAAAGAGTCATGGCAGCCAATGGTAAACTCTGAGCTAACTTGCTATCACTTGGCCACAACCCAATGCATTCAGGCATGTAGGCACAGTGAGGATGACTTGCTGAGGTTCAAAGCCATCATCGGAATGCAGAGGAAACAGGCTCTAAGTCACTCTGACTTTCTTCTCTGACTTTCTGACTTTCACGCTAGCACAACCATCTCTGAGGTTTACAGAGAACGGTCCCTAAAAGAGGGGGGGAAATAACAGTAGGGTAGTGGTCCAGCCAAGTGTTGTTGATGTCAGGGCTCAGAATGGGGAGATCGGTAGGAGACCCTAGAAACCCAACACTCAATCGAACAGCCACGGGTTACAACCAAAGTTGGCTTTCTGACGTCTTTTTAGGTACCTGGTACTAAAGATAGGACACTGATGCTACCCTCCTTGATAGCAGCGAAGGCATATTGATCAGCATGTCCCATTTAGCTCAGATTGATTCAGATACGGGCAGCGGTGTAGTGCAGGGTATACATGGTATACCCATTTATATTTCAGGCAGCATTGCGTAGCTAAATGGAGTAAAACAAAAGCATTTCTTTCAGGTTCTTTGGTGCTCTTCTTTGCACTTTTCGTCATTAAGTCAAAGCTCACTGAACTAAATGCTTTAATGTTGAAATCTTCTCATTGGCTTCCATTATTCATCCGTTTGTTGGGCAAACCGCGCTGCACCACAGATTTCTACTTTAAGGACATTTATTTGACTGGTTATATCCGGTGAGCTAAATGAAACTTTAAAAAAAAACTTCAAGCATGCATTGCGAGCAAGGAGCTCAAAATTGAGGTCAAAGCTACTTCGGGTCAACGTTGTGCTAAACTTAAGGGCACCCCGTCATGCCACAAGTCCAAGGGAAGACCAAAATTAGTTTTTTATACATGCATTAAAAAAGGCTGCGGGAAAACACCTCTGTTGTGGATTTCCCATCGAGTGTTTCCATTGCTTCAGTCAGTGACTGCGTGTGTGTGCGTCTGCGCGTGCGTCCTCTTCTCCACATGAGCGCTTGGTGGAAACCCAAGTTTTCAGCGTGGTGCCCTTCAGGCTCAGTGCAGACAGGTGGTATTTTACGCGCTGTTTCCACTCGCCGGGCACTTGTTACTGAAGGGAACCCCTCGTTAATGTGGTAGACCTCGTGAAGCAGCAGGTTCCTCAATTTCCCCCGCGGTTTCACCAAGTTTTTGCGGAGGGAATGAGGGACTCCCGTTTTCCCACCAACAGCATGTTGGAATCCTGTTTACTCCGAGGGTAACCTTCCAGAAATTACCGCTAAAGTGTCAACGGTAATTTCAGCTGCCCAGGTTGCCCGACATCTGTTTTGAATTAATACATGGTTTAAAAGCCTGAGATCGGAAATAGCTGGATATCTCAACTAACAACTATTTGAATAGGCAATATACAAAGGAAAGGATGTATAAAAAGTATCTATCCTGGCGTCCTGTGCGTCACCTTAAGAGAGCAACAGAGAGACAAAGCTTTGATTCAGGAAAATTGCAATCAAATAGTTTTATAAGTTTTATTGGATTCAGGTCGTTTCAACTCTTACCTTGGTCTGTAGATTGCATTGGCAGCAATTTGTCTCAAAGTAAAAGTACTTAGCTTATTTTGTAGCATAATGAATAACTTAACATCCTAGGTCCGTGTTTAAAGCACCAAGCACTTTTTTTTAGTTCAATCAATCAACGCTCAATCAAATCCAAAGGCACAATCCGACAGTGGCCAAGACAAACTATCCATTGGGAAGAAACCTCGAGCAGACGCAGACTCTGCAGAGTAGCCATCTTCTCTGTTCCTTTTTTAAATAAAGTGATGCATTTTATTTCTTTATTCTCCTCTACTTCTTCTTCTTCTTCTTCTTCTTTCACCACTTTATCAGGAGTCGGGTTGTGGGCCAGCCGAGAGCCGTAGTCTCTCCAGCATGTCCTGGGTCTTCCTTGGGGTCTCCTCCCGGTGGGACATAGCCGGAACACTTCTCCAGGGAGACGTCCAGGAGGCATCTGAAACAGAAGGCCGAACCACCTCAGCTGGCCCCCTTTAAGCTCCTCACCCTGTCCTTAGGGGTGACCCAGGTCCTCACCCTGTCCCTAAGGGTGACCCAGGTCCTCACCCTGTCCCTAAGGGTGCGCCCAACCACCCTTCGGAGGGAACTCATTTCGGCCGTGATCTTGTTCTTTTGGTCATTACCCAAAGCTCATGTCCATAGGTAAGGGTGGGAACATCGATCGACTGATAAATCGAGAGCTCCGCCTGTCGGCTTTGCTCTTTCTTCACAACAGATCGGTACAGCGACTGCATCACTGCAGACGCCTGTCGATCTCGCGCTCCATCTTTCTCTCACTCATGAAAAAGACCCTGAGATACATGAACTCCTCCTCCCCTGTACTTATCATCAATACCGGTGTCCCACAAGGATGTGTGTTGAGCCCTTTCCTGTACACTCTTTACATCAACGACTGCCTTAGCATCTCTCCCACCACATCATATGTCAAATATTCAGACAATACAGCTATTCTGGCACTTCTCTCAGACAAACAATCCACACTCGTCTATCACAATGCAGTCACACATTTCACCAAGTGGTTCGCAGACAACCATCTCCGAATCAATGTTAATAAAACAAAGGAATTAATGTTCAGCCCTCCATCACGCCAGAACTCAACCATCATAAACAACCAAACAGTTGAGACAGTGGACACTTTCAAATATCTAGGAATAACTCTGGACAATAAACTCACCTTTGATTAGTACACCACAGACATGCAAAAAAGAAGCCCACAAAGACTGTCAGCCATCCGCAAGCTTAAAAGGCTATACGTTGCACCCCACCTCCTGTCACTTCTTTATCAAAGTATAATTCAGCCCATCCTCTTGTGCTGTTCCACATGTTTCCATAATATGCTTTCTGTTACCAACCGGACCAAACTGACATGCATCACAAACACTGCTGCTAAAATCATTGGTCTCCTCACTCCCAACCTCACAGAACGAAATAACAAGTCCATCACTCGCCTAGCAAACACCATAGCACAAGACATCACTCACCCACTGAACCAGTACATCATCCCACTACCCTCAGGGCACAGGTACAGAACTATTAAGTCCAGGAGGGCTCGGCTGATGAAAAGCCTGATCCCTGCAGCCATAGCTGCCCTAAACAGCAGGCTCCGCTGATCTGACTGTCCGCTATTTTATCGTGTTTTTGTGTGTCGTCTGAGATGCTATGTACTGTTAGTGAAGACAAATCTCTCTACGGGTCAATAAATCAAATCAATCAATCAATCATTCAATAGATTCCACCCGGACATCTCCCCAGGGCAGCGTTTTGGCCATGGCCCACCAAGAGGAGGCCCAGACGAAGACCCAGGACTCTCTGGAGGAGCAAGTGTCTTGGCTGGCCGTGGGAATCCTTGGGAATGACCCAGTCCATGGAGTGGTACTGGGTACCTCATGAAGCAGCCGGGTAGTGCATATACATTAGGAACGGGCATTTGAAGTCATTTTTGAGGTTGACTAATGAGGCAATTAATGTGGTAATGTGGTAATGAGCAATTTCTCATTACCACACCATAATAGCAAGGGGGGAAAAAACTCATACACAGCAAATTCAAAATAAAGTGCTGATCTCTTTTTTCCTCACTAAAATGAAAGGTTTGAAAAATGTGTCACGTTTAGTTTTATGCCAAAATATATAAAAACAAAATATGTGTGTATGTTATACATGCACAGATATATGTGTGTTACATTACATATTTATGCATATATATACAGATGTATATTTACAAATGTACATATATACAACACAACAAAACCAAACCGGGTTGAACTGACATTCACGCTTATTTATGCACTGTGAAACCCATCTTGTTTGGCAGCGAGAACAGGCAGTGAGTTTTTTTTTTCTCTGTGGATCACTACTGCCCTCTAGTGTCGGTAATTGTATACAGCTTGAACGCCGTTTTTGTTTGTCATAAAGGCTCTACCTCCTTTTGTGTGTGTGTGTGTGTGTGTGTGTGTGTGTGTGTGTGTGTGTGTGGGCGGGCGGGGGGGGGGGGACTTGCTGACTATGTCCACTTGCTGTCTATGTTTCTAAATTAATATGAATGACTGTCACTACTGAGGATGTCATCCATTACAGAAGTTGGTAAAGATTTGATTTTATTCACTGAACATATTGACACCTCTCACCTTGCATGTAACTGTTGCTCAGCAATAAACAGCAGCCCACATTGATGTCAACGCACTGAATGAAACTTATCGTCATTGTTATATTGACAAACAATTATTAACACAATCCCTAATGACTTTGTTTTGTTTATAACATTGTTGTTGTTTACAGCGCACTTCAAACATATGAAACTTCACGTAAGACTTACTTTTGGTCCTTCTAACCCAGGGGTCAGCAACCTTTTTGACAGGTGGGATCACAGTGGGTTGTAAAACACAGACAGAGGGGGATGGAGCAGCAGTAGATGGATGGAGCGGTTTGGTGACCCACCTCATAGGAGAGAAAAATATATCATTGGATATGTAGAAAACGTGGCTATTGAAAACTAACAAAAGCTTTGAAACCAAATCAGTGTATTTGAAGCCTCACAGTACGTAGCTATTTATTGAAATGCCTCTTAAAAAACTGAAGAAAGAAAAATGGATGAAATACATCTCTTTAAGTTCGGCAGGCCGGATAAGAGAGTTCAACGAGCCGCATATGACCTCTCCATCTATTCATCCATCCATCCATTTTCAATGCCCGCTTCTTTCTGCACTTAGGGTCACGGGGGTCTGCTGGAGCCTCCCCCAGCTGTCATAGGGTGAAGGCAGGGTGACCCCCTAGACAAGTCACCAGTTCATCGTGTGGTGGAAATTAAATGGTAAAGACCAAATAATTCTAAGACAATAAAGGATCTCGGACAAAAGAGAGTTTTATTCTTTGGACAGGAACCCGGGGACAGAGCAACACAACTCTTTTTCAATCGCAAGGCCACATAAAAAGACTAACAACTATACACACCTACGGACAACTCAGAGTTTCCAACTGTCAGAGTCAGAGTTTCCAAATGTCAGACTGTCCAAAAGCAAGTTTTGTTTAATTTTTTTCTAGTGTTTTATTGAGGTTTCTTTTTTTCTTTTCTTTCATTTTTACCTTTTACCTGGAGTTAAAAGCCCCCACACATGTAATACGATCACCCAAATCAAGAAAAGGTGTGAACGTCGAGGAGGGGGACTTCTAAGACAGATGCCAGACAGACAATGTCGGGGACACAGAAGCAAGCGAGAAGTGAGGGACATCGAAGCTGACGAAGGGGAACCGGGAAGAAGAACAAGTCAGTTGTGTTAAGAAACTGACAGGTGGCTGGAAAAAGGAGTCGTTGCCGCCGTAGTTGCCGGATACGGGAGCCCGCAAATGACAGTAGCGGTGCATACTCCGAATCGGCTAAAAGTAGGGCGCATTTGAAGCATCCTTTGAATTTTAGTGAATTGGGACAAGCCTCCGGGCAGTGCTATGATGAAAGTGGCTTTCAAATGAAGGCTTAGAAGGACGCAGACCCTGAATTGAGACACAGCCCTTGTCTCCCTTTGTCTTGGTCGGATCATTGTTTTATGTTTTATGTTCAGGTTCATGCCATGCTGTTCATGTTTTTACCCAAGTGTTCTAAGGTCTGTTTTTGTGTTTTCCTGTTTTTTGAGGTGTGGATTGATTCAGACAAAGCCTGGATGAAGGCCAATGTGTGAAATGCACCGCCCGCCACTGTCAAAAGGCATGTATTTTCTCTATTTATACAGTGATTAGGGTTGCAGTCTTTAATCCTTTAAAGACCACGCAGTAGGCAGACTAATTATAGAAATTGTAGAAATGTCATCCTAATAACAAAATTCAGGAATTATGCATTCTCCAACTTATTTTTCTGCATTATAATTGTCAGTATTGAAAGTACATTTTCACATGACACAAGTTCTTTACGTATATTATTTTTAATCAGAAATTTAGTATATGTAAAATTTATTTTCTTTAACGAACAAATAACAAGGCTGGATACATTTTTTTTTTTTTTTTATGTTTTCAGTTGTTTGATTTCACACTAACGAGTGTGTCGTTCATGAAAAGAGTTGCGATTATTCAGAAAAACGAATAAAAACCACCGGTCAGGACAAAAAAGAAATAGCACAACTTTTGAACAGAAGAAAACACAAATTTTGGAGCATGGTTCTCCATCACTGATCTGTTTTGTAAGCAAAAAAGAAGCTTGGTGAGCGTGTGTAATGGTATTGGTGTTGTGGTATCAGTATGTATATTTTTTATTATGTATGAATAGAGCACTCAAACCCGGTACTGTTACCAATACCTGATACTGGTATCGGTATTGGTGCTTCCCTACTAATTACTTTAAATCCACAAAACATCTTCCATACCCGCTTCTTCCTGAGCTCAGGGTCACAGGGGTCTGCTGGAGCCTCTCCCAGCTGTCATAGAGTGAAGGCAGGGTGACACCCTGGACAAGTCGCCAGTTCATCGCAGGGCCGCATAGAGACAAACAACACTTCGCACTCACATGCACACCTACGGACAATTTAGAGGTAATAAATATTTTACAAATTATATATTAATATCAATGTTATTAAGGAATCAAGAATTTCGCTGTCTTTCCATCCATCCATCTGTCCATTTTCTATTACTTCTTCCCCAGACATCAAGGTCGCGCGTGCTGCTATCCCAGCTGGCGCCAGTAGGTGGCAGGATTCACCGTGGACATTTTCGCTGGCGGGCCACATACGAAAGACAAACAAATTTCCCCAATGTGGCATTATTAAAGTTCTTCTTCTTCTTCTTCTTCTTCTTCTTCTTCTTCTTCTTCTTCTTCTTCTTCTTCTTCAATTTTGAGGATTTTAATCATGGACAAGGTATTTCCCATTTTCATTACAATCATTTGTATATGTTTGTCCCAAGAAAATTTATCATCAATAATGATTCCTAGTAATTTCATTTCTTCTACTTGTTTTTATCAACGTATTAGTTGATTATATGATTAAACACAAGGATCTGAATTAAACATAATATTACTTTCAAGTGGTATAATGCAAAATGTCAACATGGCTGGAAACAAAATACTATATAATAGCCCACACTCGCTATTATATCGTTTGTGAAGCTGCTCCACAGCTTAATTATCTCTCTTTTCCATCTCATTTGCCAAAATACTGAGGGTAGCTGGTGTTCACCTGGTCAAATGTTAAACCAGCAGAGTACAGTCAAAATTACATACGTCATAAATAATTACTGTTTACTTGGTGTACATCTAGATTTTAATTAACTCCTCCAGATAGCTTTTCTAGATATGTTTCTTTCTCCAACGCCGTCAATGGAAATTGAGGTCGGCTATTGTGACGGCAGCCAACCGCTCAGCAACCATCTCAGCGGTCCCCTTTTCATCTCGAACCTGAGTGAAACACGAGCAGGATCCAACACTGCGTGGGTTGGGTGTCGAAAAAACATGTGAGCAATAAAGTTTGGAAAGAGGGGGGGCGGGCGAGGGGGATTGGTTGACGGTAAACCAAAATGCGTCAGGCAGTATCAGGGAGCTTTCTTTATGTTTGTTTGTTTGTTTGTTTGTTTGTTTGTTTGTTTTTCTTAAATGGTGAAGAGTGATTGCCCGGGGGCCACATGCGGCCCATCATTAAGTTTGTTACGTCGAACAATACACTTCCTGGTTTGTGCAACAACAACAACAACAACAACAAAAATCCTCTTTAGAGGTTGTAAAATCCTGCGCTTGCAGAAAAGCCGTTGTTCTTAAATAAATAAATAAACAAATAAATAAATAAATAAATAAAACTGCTGCCGTTTGTTCTGCATTACACGCCGCCGCTGCCGACTCCCAGACGGGCTTGTTAAGGGGCTCCAATGTGCTCCGTTCAGTCTCTTGTTGAAGAGACGCGATGATGAAACTGGGACGATTTTCATCAGCCGGCTTTTCGGCTCTTTTGTGCTTCTTTTTCGAGCGTCGCGGGCCAAAACTCCGAACGGAACCCAACTGGGGCCAGTTGGAACCAGTTGGGCCCAGTCTGTGGCGCCGCACCGCCTTGACGGACACGACGGCGGACGAGCTCGGAATGCTTTATTGGCGCACTGGCATTCATGCGAGGGCTTCGCTGTCAGTCACTCAGTCAGTCGGAGGGCCTGATGGGAGAAGCTGCCACCGTCCGTCAACCGTCACGGCGCAAAGAGAAAGAAGAGAGAGAGAGAAATCAAACAACGGAAACAAACAAACAAACAAAAAAGGGGAGGGGGAGGGGGGGGAGGTGCAGCATTTGATAATTTTCTATTCGTCTGTCTTGAATTTTGGGGCAGACGGGAACAACTTTTGGGAAACGAGTAAATGGACTAAACACCTGACACCCGACCAGCAGGGGGCACCAACACAGAACAGTTTCTGTTTCGTCAACACAGAGGGTGGGCAAACTTTTTGACTGGTGGGGCCGCAATGGGTTGTAAAATGTGACAGAGGGGCTGGAGCAGCAGCAGATGGATGGAGTGTTTTGGTGAGACCCCTCATAATAGGGGGGGGGGGGAATCTATCATGGGATAGGAAGAAAACATGCAATGTCATGTCATTTAATGTCAGTTGAAAATGAACCAAAGTTCCAACAAAATCAGTGTCTTTGCAGCCCCACAGTATTTGGCTCTTTATTGAAATGACTCTGAAAACGCTGAAGAAACAGATGAAATTCAGCTATTCTATGACTGACTCACTATAAATATAATTTCTTTAAGTATCGGCGGACCGTATTAAAAAGTTTAACAGGCCACATATGGCCCGCGGGCCGTAGTTTGCCCATTCCTGGTCGATACGCTTTTAGCAATAACACTTGGCGTTACCATGGTGTGAATACCAGGAGCAGCTATGACTTTAGATGGGAACACTAATGATAATAATAATAATAATAATAATAATAATAATAATAACATACCTGAATGCTAATAGAGTGTCTGCTCAGCGTTGTACTGTGTTGTCCAGGCAAAAGGGCAGCTTCTTGCTCAGCAGTCCTGGATTTGGTTGTTTAGAGCTCCCAGCTGACTCCAAAGTGGGCGTGGTCTGCTGGTCCTGTGGCTCCTCTGCCTTCTCCAGCTCCAGCATCCTGATTGGACCTGAAATCAGTCATGAAACATCGGTCAAGCAACACACAGTGGACGTGGTGTGAACCACTAGGAGCGCTGCCGACTCTTATTAGAGGCCCTCAAGAGAAGCTCAGGGCGGCTCAGTGACAGAAAGACTTGATGATGTGGAATCAGAGTGGCGCCACGTTGGCGAGTGTTCATTAGATGGAGGGAAGGGGTTGATGGGGAAATCACATTCAAATGAAATGTAATATTTATGACTTCCGACGCTGAGGGCTTCTCGCGCAAAGATTCAACATTAAACCAGCCGAAGTGCGATTTGAAAATTTTAGCACTCCCCCTCTCCCTCTCTCTCAAAGCGTACAAAACCTCACCTGCTCCTGATAGCGTGGGAGAGAGCGTTTGGCAAAAGTGCCTTTTAAAACAATGACGCAAGGCTTCAAATGGCACCGCGAAACAGTTGCCAGCCTCTCCCGCGAGCGTGCGACTGAAGCGACTACCTGTGGCTCCTTGGAGCGGCGCAGGCTGCGAGGGAGGGAGGTCGCTGAGGTCGAGAACCTGAACGTCTGCGGCTCCGTCTGGCAACATCAGCAACAACATTAAATTCAAAAACACACGGGTGAAAGACATCAGGAGAGAGGGAGGGAGAAAAAGAGACAGACAGAGAGAGACAGAGAGAGAGTTAGCGAGGCAAGGAACACCAAGGTTTAATCTAGAAGAACTGAAAGCCAGTCATCTCCGCCTCTCGCCGTGTTCCTCAGTCCACCGCTCCTCATTTTGCGCAATGGCGGAGAACAATGCAGCGGGACAAAAGGCCCAGACAGAGCCAATTTTGATGCGCCGATGTCAAAGTGCGTCAGAGATGCTGCCGGCTGAAGCCTTGGACACATGCACACAGACAAATGATTTAAAAAAATAAATAAATAACAATTAAATAACAACAAAAAAGAGCCAGCAGCTTGATTCTGTTTACTTAAGTATTACTTGTGTTCAAACAATGAAAAGCTGCACTGCTTTCAGCCAGTAGCATTGACGACGACGCATTAGCATCTTTTGGAGAACAGGTAGGTTAAACGATGCAAAACTGTTCTCTTCAAATACTGATTAGTAATTTGTCCACTAGATTGCAGAAGAGTTCGCTTCCTCTCTCTGGAACACCCTTGAAACTTGAGTGTAACAGGATAAAAAAAAGAAAAAAAGAACAAAACCAAATGTTGACCACATACATTTCATTGCACAACCATATTTAAGTTTTGAATAAAGTTAACAGTCGCATCTGTTCCATTACATTTAACTCTACTATTCCACTGGCGTCTGTGGAAAAACCCAACAACAGCTCCATCGTCCATTCACAGCTGTGAGTTGCTCTTGTAGTTGAACCCCAACAGGTCCGAGGACTGTCCAAATGTATTTGGTGTTAGGTTAGGGTGTATGTGCAACTGTGGCTGTTGCATGCCAATATCAGGCTGACATGCCCCAGAAGTGGAATCTCCACTGAGGTGATGAGGAAGACTGGATTCTCCTTTTCTTGCCCTTGACTCAAAGCAGGAGTCCTGGTTAAACTTAACGTCGTCTCTCAGATGAAAATCAAACTGCCATAGCACAGGGGGGGGGGGGAAGCATCATAAATGAATGCACAGTACTGGATTTCTTTCCTTTCAGCTCAGAGTGTCACCCCTTTAACTTACAAACGAGGAGATAATGCAAATACTGCAATACGATGTATCATTTCTTTTTCATCTAAGTGTAAGTTATTTTCCAAAACAAAACTAGAAAAGCAATTTGTACACCAATCATACGCATTGCCCACGGCCAACGTTATCTCCCGAATACTGAATATGGCGTCAGACAAAGCAATGACGCAGCAAGGAAATAAAATGACACAGCAAAAATTGAAAGAAAATCCTCTCGAAACTAACACTTTCCCAAACACAGAGTATTGTCTCACAACATCAACTTTGTATTATTTACATTTGACTTTAATTGTTTGTTTGTTTTTATAATAATGACAGGTTTAACAGTGCTCCACCAAAACTAAAACTGAACATTTACGCATCTATCGTAACTAAACAGCATGCTAGTGGTGAATGCTAATGCTAACGCAACACTCACCAGAGTTCACGGTCATATTAAACTCAACGAAAGACCAAAACAAACCCTCCAGTCGTCCTAGTCTTGATCCCGCCCATGAAAACCCAGAAACTGAAAAAAAAAAAAAAAAAATTGTCATAGAAGGGGAAAAAAGAAACATCAGCTGTTGCATAAAACTACGCATCCATTGGACAGGAAGTCGCTCAAAGAAAAACTTTTCAAAATAAAAGCAATTTTCAAAATGAAATACCACGAATGACAATTTCGATCACATTTGTGTATGTTATAGTTGTCAGTATCTTGTATCAGAGAGATGAAACACACACACACACACACACACACACACACACACACACACACACACACACACACACACACACACACATTAACAGCAGTTGAGCAGAAGTGCTTGTTGACCATTGTGTGCGTGTGGTGTGAACAAGAGGGCTGCGGCTTGTGCGTGATTTTCGCAGGATCACTGCAGCTGAACCGGGCGTTATAGGTTAGCCTGTTGCGGGGTTAGCCTTTATCATGTACCCAGCATGCAATGCGCAGAGCGAAAGGACTTCACACCTAGCACGTAAATAAAGTACCATCTAGTGGTCAACTTTAATCATTTGAACCTCCCTGTGATTTCACCGTCATAGTAAAGATGAACATACATACACACAAATAATATTTAATTCACAATTATTAATGTTGTTTGAGGGCCAATCAACCAAAATGCAGTACGTTAATCCAATGCTAAAATATTACGCAGTTTGACGAACCTTAACAGCAATGCATTTTCAGTCGGCTATAAATTAAGAGGAAACACACACAGGAAGACCTTTTCCAACAGTATAGGGTCCTAAAACTAATCCTAACATTGTTAGCTATATTCAAAGTATGATCCAAACACACACTTAAGAAATCGACATGACATTTCATGTTAAGTATATCATTTGAATGACTAAAACCTGTGACTGTGTCTTGTATAATCCTCGCAGCTTCAATGCTCTAGATGCAGAAAGACAAACGGAGGCGATAGAGAGCAAGTGCGTGTATGCAAAATATAGCATGAGCACAAATTTTCGGATAGCTTTTTTCTCGTTTTAGTATTTTTGTGATAGCCTCTCGAAAACTTGACAATCAAAATAATAAGCATTTGTCGGCCATTACAGTCAAAATAAAGTGAGGACTGGCCTAAATGTTGAAATAAATTGGTAGACACACACACACACACACAAACACGCAACAGAGCACCTCTTCCCCATCTTGCATCAACAATAATGCTTCCTTGGTTGCCATGGCAGCAAGCAATCTCTGGTACCGGGCAGAAATGGCCTCTGATTGGTTAATCAGTATTCAGACTGTGCACACACTTTGCTGGATGCTGCTCTTCTCTGCCCCACGGTCCCTCTCTCTCTCAATGTGCTTACGTGTGTACGTGCGTGCGTGTGTGTGTGTGTGCCTGCCAAATGTCACTTATCACCTGAGAGATAAATTCCAGTCACTCCCCCCCCGCTCCCCAGGGAAAAAGGGCGGAGGGGCGATAATTGGAGGAGCAGAAGAAGAAGAAGAAGAAGAAGAAGAGGGCTAAAAGAAGAAGCTGAAGATGGGTTGAAAGCGGCGGTCAGAGGAGGAGGAGAGGTCAGAGAGGAAGGAGCGCGGAGACGAGTGAGTGACAGCTACAGTGCGACGCGGGAAGCTGGCAAAGGTGACCTCTGACCTTTCTCCCAGCGCGCCGCCGCCCCACACAGACAACAGTGAAGCCCTGCACTGCAGCGTCTGGTCTGGTCTGCTCCGTCGGCCTGATGATGGTCACAGCTGGTAAACAGCGCCGTTAGAATAGAATAGAACGCTTTTATTTCTTCCCACATTTGGGAAATTTGCAGTCACACAAGGAAGCACATTTCATAAGAGTCTCCGAGCTGTCAAATCCAAGCCCGACTTTGATTGTGTGCCGAGCGCTACTGTGATGCGATTCTTTCTCTTTTTTTTGTCCCCTTGAAATTATTCAGCGTTATTCTCACATGTATTTAGAAATAAATAAATCCATCAATCGCAACAAGAGGGAAACAGATGTGTTAATTGCAAAAGGAGCGTGGGACGGTTGGGTGGGCGGGAGAGGGGGGGGGGGGGGGGAGGGTGCAGGTGTTGATCATCACCTTCGTCAGCATATGATTGACAGCTTGGCTGGTATGCATGGGTACGCCATGAATCTAACAAACTCTTTGCCTGAGAAAAAAAAATTTAAAAGCATGAAATGTAGGCGTCACCTGGTCCCGCTGACGGAGCTGTGAGGGACATGGCCGCAATGAAACTATCTGTGTGTGTGTGTGTGTGTGTGTGTGTGTGTGTGTGTGTGTGTGTGTGTGTGTGTGTGTTGTGTTTGATGATAATGAGGCAGACAGGCACAGGCTCTCGAGTGACGCTCTCAACGCCACCTCAAACACGCTGCTGCAGCGTGGACACAGCGCTGGCTGTGTGTGTGTGTGTGTGTGTGTGTGTGTGTGTGTGTGTGTGTGTGTGTGTGTGTGTGTGTGTGTGTGTGTGTGTGTTGCAGATAAGAGCGCCAGGAAAAAAAAAAGAAGAAGAAGAAGAATTAGAATCCCGACTCAATGCCGTTTTAATGAAATTAATCAAAAAAAGCAGGCGGGTCGGGGGGATGGGGAGGTATTTTACAGTGCGTGATAACAAAATGTAATTTTGCTCCGTGGATATTATTGGTGGGGATCTTTTTTTTTTTAATTACAGATTACCATTCAGCAATATATTCATTTTTATTTATTTTTTTTGGCCCTGTGCATAATGGAGCCGTGGTGCAGCCAGCGGCAGTGATAAACATCGATGCGAGCTGGACCAAGGGAACTTCTCAGTTCCATCTAACAGGACAGACAGCAAACATTAGAAATGGGAAAGTGAAAAAAGCTGAAACTTTGACTCAGGGTCAGGGTACGAAATTCTACCCCTTTTTTCATTTTTGGCTGTGACGACAATTTAGCTGTAAAATAGAAAATAAAACCTGTCTGCGTTCTTTAAGCTGAAGCCACAGCGACTATTAATATTATTATCATTATAGTAGTGTTGTAGTCAGGACCGCAGCAACTGAGACCAAGTCATTATCCGAGACAAGACCAAGACTTCACATATCAATAAAAAAAAAACAGAAAAAATGACCAGTATCTTTTTTAAATTCAAGTTTGCTTCTAAATTGAGCAACATCTCTTTTCAGCAAAGTATCTCAATCATTTTCTTTCACGTTTTGCTGCTTTATCAGCTATTTTAGAACAATTTTCAAAAAAAACAACTTTGCCTCATAAAATTAAAAAAATAAATTAACTAGGAATAAAGGGGTATGTCACTCTGGGTGTCACTGGATTCTTTTCTGTTATTATCGTGTCATTGTGTTGGCTGAGTCTTGACTGGTCTTGATCAAAAATCCCGAGTCCGCCCGGTCCGAGCCCGAGACAAGACAGAGTAAAAATGCCTCCGAGTCCCAGACAAGACCAAAACCCTTAAAAAGTGGCCTGGAGACCGAGACCGATGTCGAGTACTGCATCATTACAGGGTGCATTCTCATTATTACCGTATACCTTCCAAATATGGCACCCAGACAGCGTTCCTTGTGATTCATATCGGGCGGGTGGGGGTGGGGGTGGGGGACAGGAATGCGCGGAAGAATCAGAGCAATGTGGCGGGAGCCGATACGCACTGGCGGCACAGGCAGATATAATTTAAGCTGCGGTTGGGCGGCGTAACCCCGTTTCCTGCTCATTAAACGCTGGCGCTCCCCCTTCAAAGTGCACCTCATTTACATTGCATTTACATATGCTAATGCTAATTGCATCCACCTAATTACGGCATTTGCTGGTTCATCTGTCATTGTGAGGAAAGGAGGCCAAGAATGCTGTGTGTGCGTGTGCGTGTGTGTGTGCTTATGTGTGCGTGTGTGTGTGACTTGTGCCCGTTCACCTGTCTCATGGAGTCCCAGCGTTTCGCAGCGTCTCTCCAGAAGCCTCAGCAGTCCGAGGATCTTTCCTACTGCGCAACAAGCACACGTGAATTCGACAATAGAAAGGAATAGAATCTTTATTGTCATTGTCAAGGTTGACGACAAAATGAAGTGCCAACCACTGATGCAGTAGAACATACTGAGTAGACACTAAAAATAAGTCATAAAACAGAGTCATAAAAGCAACAATAAAAAAAAACAATAATTCATAGGCATACACAAACATGCACTCCTTCACACATACACATACAACAAAAAACACAACAATGGATTCATATAAAAACAGTCCAGTCAGGCCTCCTTTCTATAAATCCTTTATTCAATATCATTGTCTTCTGTGTGTATACAATGGATTAGACACAAACTGTACAGTGCAGACAAACTGTTTGCATAATATGTATGTAAGGGTAACTGTACACTTAACTGACGGGACAGAGTAAAACTCGGCTCGGAGGTTCTCAGTCGCACCCGGTGATCTTTGTCCCACGGGCTCATGCTCCGATGGTTTGCACTCACGGGATGCACAGCAGGGGGCGACGATGAAACAAAAAGCCCAATCAAATCAAGGATAGCTGTTAAAACCATTTGTGTCCACCTGGAGGCAGCAGTGAGCCTCCCCCGTCCTGAGTCGATGATTACAAAAATAAATTTGTGCAACGTCAGCTCCTCCGGCTTAACGCAATGATTGTAGCTAGTTTTACGAGACAGTCTCTTTAAGGTGGCGCGCTCCTGCCGAAAGCGTCCGTCGCAACGATGGACGACCACCTCGTTAGTGGGCTTTTCCGCTAACTAACTACCACCTGGGCGACTTTGAGGGCACGGATGAAAAAAAGCGACGAGCGCAAACCACTGGGAAATGAGCCGCGACGCACAAAGTGTGTCCAACAAGAGAGATGTTTTCCCTCGGAGGAAATAGAGAACCCCACGCCCTGTACTTATTTGATTGGTCACTGCAAAGTCTCTCACTTCTACCTCGAGTGCGCCACCTTTGGTGGCTGAAAGATAATCATATTGATTATCTGTGCTATACGCGCTATAGGGAACAGTTTATTTTTCATTTCGGTGCTGTTATTGATGTCTGCACTGTCTTTAAAGTGTTTCGTTCTCATAGTGAAGTTTTAAATGTTTTTATTGTTTGATGTTTTTCATTTTCATTTCTGCATTTGTACTTTTTTTCCTGGCCGCTTGCAGTGTTGACAATTCTAAATGATGTACCTTAAATGACTACTCGGCGATTTGTTTTCCCTCTGTGAGCGATGGTGGTGCACGTAGCGCACTCTATGAAAATCAGCAAAAGTAGAAAAGAGACATTGCAGGGACCAATCAAAAGAGTTTGGGGCGTGGCTATCCCTATTTCCTCCTAGGGAAAGAAATCTCGCCTCTGGCAACTTTATCGCATGTTTCCTTACAGTGCCACATGCACCATCAGCCGCCTTGGTCATCTTCCTTCATTTAAAAAATAAAAAGCAAAAAAACATGCAACAAGTGGGAAACATTTCGAAACAAAGGAAGGGGGGGAGGGGGGAGGGCTAGCGCGGCTAACGGAAGGAGATCTCACGCCAATCTCACGAAAAAGTAACACAACAGCGTTGGGGGGCAGGGAGGGCCGTGGCTCTGACCTGACGGAATAAGGCAGTTCTTTTTCCGAAAGAGGAAGCGAAGTTGGGTTGGGGTGGGGAGGGTTGAGGGCAAAGGAAAAACCGGGTGTCACAGGCAACCTGAGGGAGGCAAGCTACATCGTTAGCGGTGCGGTAACCGTGGACGGGCAAGGGCGAGACAACGGTTCGGGGGGCGGGAGTGGGATGGGGTCGTGCTGATTGGTCGCCCTCTAATTGAATCAACCCATTTCTCCTCCCGTCCACCAGATACCTCTCAATAGCTGCGTTTCCAATAGTTTTTGACAAGATAAAAGCGATTTTTCTAGAATTTCAATAAAGTACATTCGCGATTTGCAGGTGTTTCCATTGAATGGTTCGAAGCGCACAAGCCGTAATTCTTGAAAAATCTCGTCCCGCAACAATTCTCGTAATTCTTGCAGGACGCAATTGTCGTAAAATCTTGCCTCGTTTGCTTTTTGTTTGTTTACGTTTGTTTGCTGTCAACAATGGTTGTTATGATGTTTTTCTCTTTGATTACTTGTAAAGAATATTCCATCCCCTCCTCCGTCCAATCATAACGCGCCATTTTCACTTGAAGTGAACTGGTCACGTGACCCCATACGTTACACATCCGCTGACGTGTAAATGCGAAAAAAGCGTTTCCATGACATTTTTGCGATATACCTCGATATCGATACGTCTGAAAAACCACCTCATGAGAGCGTCAAAACCTTTTAGCCATATTTGAGAGGTTTTTTCCAAGTTTAGGTGTTTCCATGACCAGTTTTTTATTGCGATATTTAGGTTTTTGCGCAATTCTAGGGGTAATAGAAACGTAGCTAATTATGGGCGACCACTAACCTGGCTAACAACCAACGTGGGTAGGGCTCCCCTGGAGACTGTGGCAGTAATTGTGTAATATTTTATAACCTCCATCCTAATTACTTAGCGAGTAGCCAGGAAATCAGGCCATGTTTTTTTTCTCTTCTTCTTCTTCTTCTTTGTCTTCTACTCCTCTCCTCTCTTCACTCAAGTGTGTACGCCACAGATCTGTGGGGAACCCGACGGCGAACGGACTCCACCTAGGACCTTTTGTGGAAGGCGGCGCTTCGAGTCTATCAACAGTTGCGAGCACGACACCGTTTTTACAACCATCGAGTGGCGTCTAAGACACGAGTAAAAACCAGGGGGAAAGAAAATTAAAAAAAAATAAAAATAAAAGGTAGGCAAGATATACACAGACCTGATTGTCAGGGTTCTTCTTTTTTTTTTAGCCCCTCCTCTAAAGAGACACAACGAGAAGCCTACAAAAGTTTAACATCCACATTTCTTTGTCCATTCGAGACGAGCACAACACTGCTTCCAAAAACACACTCCTGTCTCTTTCCACATTGTTTTTTGTCCTTCGGGCAGCAGCAGACAGGACAGCACTGAACACTCCAAGGATGGTTCTGTTTTTATTTCATTTTTTGGGGGTGTGGGATGGGGTCGGGGGGGTCCTCGCCCACAATAACACTCTCAATGTCCTAATATACCAGGAGCGAATTTGCGAGGCGAATAATTCGCTTTTTTTTTTCTTTTTTTTTTAAACTTCTTGAAGTCAATGCAACCTTCCACACCGGCAGCAAATCTCTTGTGTCAAATTTTGCAGAGGCGAAAAGGCGAACGGCTCGACCTCTGACCAATCAAAATGATTTTGGCATGTTGATGACCTCACATCAAAACTTCTTGAATCAATCGGCTCTTGGTCATTTGTTCTCTCCCTCTGCAAACGTGGAGCCAGTTGACGGAGCAATCCTTCAAATTGTCCGACGGACATTCTAAACTACTGGCCAAATCTCACTGGGTAAGATTTGAGCTTTTCTCCTCTCTCAAGAACAACATTGGGTGTGCCCAAAGACTTCTATTCTTTTTCTTTTTCTTTTTTAATTCAACCCTCACCAGGACATCATCACTTGAGGATGTAGCCGACTCCATTGTTTCTCCTTCAGTGCAAAAGAAAGTGTGCCAAACTATTTGCTTAGCAAATTTTATACACGTTCGCCTGGCGTTAGGTGTGTACAGGGAAAATTTGCATTTTCCGCGTTGTTTATTCGCGTTGCTTCGCCTCTTGCCCAGGATGCGACAACAGGAAACACAAAGCCCAACGGCCACATTTTATACATTTTTTGCTGTCTTTTCTGCAGCTTTTTGGCTTCAAATAAACCCTTTTGTTTTGTTTATGGCTGGTTGATTTCTTTTTTTTTTCTGTTTGTTTTTCCTTCCGACTGCGGACTTGGTGGCCCGAGTGGCAGCTAATGAGATCAGGGCACGTGGGGCATGCGAGGGAGGAATGCGAGAAACATGCGACGTGGGTTCATTTCGTCTGCGCCACCATCCATCGCTTCTCCGGTGGCGGGGGGGGCGGGGGGTTCATCTCGGCCAATTACGACGCTGCTTTACCGAGTGCCCGGACCCAAGCAGTTTGTTTCGCTTCAAAAGGAAAGGAGATGATGACGATGATTTTTTTTAACTTAACTTTCACGATGCAAATGCAAAGATGAAGGGTCGGTCACAGTATTTTCAACTCTCTGGGGGGAGTAGTGGGAGGCATCTGGTCAATAAAAATGAAAACGAGTAAACAGACCTGTGCCACCGGTTGGCTGTCACAGTGAGAGGGCGAAGCGAGGAAAAATCTTTTTTTTTTTTTTTTTTTTTTGGTTTCATCTCAAGGCATTTCATGTCCTCGCCTCGGTTCCCGCAGAGACTTGCTCGGGCTTCTCCCGTTTGATTTCTACACAGACGCCGACGTGTGCTGCTTGTCTTCTTCTGGTGTTTCCCCCCCCCCTCTTCTAAAGGGATATTTCATTTTTGCTGCTATTTATTTTTTTCTTCCTTGCCGTTTTTTGTTTTTTTTTCTAAATTTGTCTCGAAAAATCTGCAAAACAAATGTTAAAAAAAAAAAAAAGGGAACATAAAATAGGCCTCAGGCATTAAGGACTTTATCTGCAAAGAGATGGACGGAAAAGTGGAAGCTTCATTTTCAAATCGCTCATATGTCAATACTAGCACTATCAGCAGCAGTACTGCAGTAACGATCTGCCGTGTTCACATGCACCCGAGCAGACAGGAAAAACGGCCCAAAAAAGTACTTTGAAAGTGAAATGTCCCTTTAAGTTGCTCTTATTTTCTTTTGTTCAGACAAACGGAAACTGTCAGGCAGGTGACATCGTTACATCTTTAATTGTCTGAACAAAAGAAAATAACAGTGATCTATCAATGAAGACAAAATGAACATTTTTGTCCTTTTAAGCGTCTTTAGGCGAAAACAACAAAGCGACAAAAGTAAATCAGACCCAGCTGGGGGTTGTGGCTAGGGGGGGGGGGGGGGGGCTCTTCTCCTCCCAGTTCAATCTGTTCTCACCCTACGTTTTTTCCCCGGCGTGAAGGTCTCGCACATGCACACACACACACACACACACACACACACACACACAACGTGTCGCTACTACCCTGTTCACCGGGGACCCCACGTTCTCCCACCCGGTGGGGGGTGGAGGCGTAGGGAGGGTGTTGGGTGGGGTTTGGGGGGCGGGGGGGGTTCAAGTACTTGGTGAAGGCTTTAGAATCGACACTAGGTTTCGTTGGCCCTCTTGCTCGATGAACCTACACGCGCTGCTGGCTACTCCTTGTAAACACTGACTGCTACTTCCTGTATGTTCCGTGTTGCTACGATTAAGGGGGGGCGGGGGGGGGTGGAATGGTTTCCTGTAAACAGGTAGGAAGAAAAGAAAGACCAAAGTGAGTTCTGTTCTCTTTTTTTCTCGTTTGTTTTTCTTTTTTTTTGGTCTGTACAACCACTTAGCGGAGTGGCTTCCCTTCCCTCCGTCCCTCTCTCTCTCTCTCTCTCCCTCTCTCTCTGTCCCTCTCTCTCTATCTGTGTGCAGATTAGTAAAACCACTAAAAGAGATAAATATCAAAGAAACACTGAAAAGACAAACATGCTTGAAAGCTACGTGGTGCCAAAACGGGAGACCCCCGTTTCCCCGTGTGTGTACCCCGCCCACGTCCCACACACCCCCAGACAGGAAGTGGAGCCCACCCCCCAAACCCCAACGATTGTCAGTCAAGGGGGGAAAAGAAACACCCAAGGCGTAGGCGAACGCTGGGGGTTGTCGGGTTTTTTTTTTCTTCATGCGAGTCGTTTTTTGCAGCCCCGGCTCCCGACTTCTCCCGACTTTTTTTTTTGTTTGTTTTCATTTTTGTCCGTCCTCTTGCACCCCACCACCAAGCTCCGCCCCCTCCACCAATCCCGTGGTCCTCCTGGGAGGTGGGAGGGCTTTGTCCCCACCACTGAGGAGTCCAAACGTCGGCCGCCACCACCACCAACTTTTCACGTAGTTCTTTTTTTTCATATATACTGTATGTGTCGATTTACTCATTTTTTCCATTTTTTGGTTTTTGGTTTTTCAATCCGAGAGCGCAGCAGCAGTGAGATGAGTCACTGTCTGGCTTTGCCCTGGTGGGGTGGTGGGTGGGGGGGTGTTTCCAAAGTGTGTGTCTGTTTGAGTGTGTGTGTGTGTGTGTGTGTGTGTGTGTGTGTGTGTGTGTGTGTGAGGTGGTGGGGTTTGGGGGGCGGCTAGGTGGGGTTATGTCTCCTCCTTGGGCTCGGGTTTGCTGACTGGCTTGCCGCCATTCATGACCACCGGTTCGCTGGTTGTGCTTTTGGAGGGCGGCCCCCCCACCAGCTTGGGCGCCGCCTCCCCCACGTCGTGCAACGACGGCTCTCGGTACATGGCAACTGGAGGGCGCGAGGAGGAGGAGGAGGAAGAAGAAGATGAAGAAGAAAGGGTCGTGATGAGATCAAGAAGAGGAGGGAGAAGAGGAAGATGAAGAAGGAGAATAGAAAGAAGAGATAGATAGAAGAAGAATAAGCAGAAGAGGAAAGAGGAGGAGAAGAAGAAGGCGAAGACAAAGAAGAACAAGAAAAAAAAAGGGTTGTGATGAGATCAAGAAAAAGAGGGGGGGAGGGGGAGGAAGATGAAAAGAAAGAAACGAAGAAACGTTAGAAAAGTAGAAGAGGAAGAAAAGGAAAAAGGACAAGAGGAAGTAGAGGAAAAAGGAGAAAAAGATGAGGAAGAAGAAGGAGAAGAAGAAGAAGAAAGGGTGAGGTCAATGGGATGAAGGACAAAGGAGGAAACGTAAGGAAGGAATAAGCACATTTCTGTTGTGGCTAACTTTTGTGTGTGTGTGCGCGCGCATGTGCGCGTGCGTGTTTTACCTTCTATAGGTTTGGGCAGGAAGTGTGCCGCTGGTTTGGTCTTCTTGACCCGGTTGCCCTTCATGGCCTGGCCTTCCTTGTTGAGGCCCAGGAACCAGGCCCGGCCCGACTCTTTCTGCCGGTACAGCATGGAGCTGTAGATCACGTAGTAGTTCTCAAACACCGACTCCTTGAACTTGCACTCGGCCGTGAACAGCTCCTGGAGTGGGTTAGGGGGCGGGGATGGGGGGGGTATGGTTATTTAGCATGTTGACCATCAACGAGAAAACCTACCCTGACTGTTTTTTTTTCCTATGATGATAAGGGCAGCCTGAGCGGCAGCCAGAGACCAAGGTGTCTGTGCATACTTTGCTTTGAAAACACTTTTTATCCTTTAGCACGTTGAGATCCTGAGATGAAAAGTGCATTACAAATTCAATTTATTATCATTATTTAGTATATTTTGGGAATTTGGGCTATTTTTTACGGAAGCGCATTGCTGCCACAATAGAAAAAAAGCCAACAGGACTCGTTATAACGTGAAACTGTCACGCTACTTTGTGACATTTTCATTTCATAATGTGAAAGTTATCACAAAATAACGTGATAGATTCACTCTATAACATGCAAATTCTCACGTAACTATCACGTCATAACGTCGTTTCACATAACGTGAAACTTTCACAAAATCACATGATAGTTTCACCACATGACGTGATACTGAGCCCTGTTTTTTTTTTTTCTAGTGTGGCAGCAAAGCATTTCCCTAATTTCTCAAATGAATGAATAAATAAATAAACACAAAAAAAACCTCGCACCTTGGAGCTGAGAATGTTAATTAGCCAATCAAGTGCAAACTATGGAGTAGTGAGGCTGTGCTGGGGCATGGAACGCCTGTTTTCGTTGGCCGAGTTGCCACGAGATCGGGGTGAGAGAGGCATGGGTGGCGTTTCGGACTGGACCTCCCCGTCTGAGCCAGCCAACCCCACCCAGACACCCCCCACACCTCACCCCCCCACCACGACACCCGGGGATGGGGAAGTGTTTGTCTAGACGGCCTCTTATTGGCCGCCTCCTCGTCCTCCTCTCTCTCTCTCTCTCTCTCTCTCTCTCTCTCTCTCTCCCTCCTCAGACACATTGTCATTCAGCTCAGGTCTGTCGGTCCGAGTCTCATAGCAACATGAGGAAGACAGAGGCGACACGGTAGCCGTGGCAACCAACCAGGGCCAAGCGGGGAGGGGTTCAGGGAGGGGAGGGACGTTTATTTTATTTTTTTTCTGAGGTGGGGTGCGGGGTGGGGGGGTGGGGGGGTTGGTTGGTTTTCACAGCCAATAATGTGACGTGCTGCATCGCGAGCGGCCGCGTCCACTTGTGGCTAACGAGGGAAGACGCCTGTTAAGGGCGGGGTCGACGGGATCTCGCACGCAAACACACACACACACACACACACACACACACACACTTGTGGCTCCAGGGAGGAGGGGGTGGTCCTTTTTTCCTGAGATACGCAACGTGACAAAAAAGCAACACGGTGTGGTCGCTCCGTTTATCAGCGTCGCCCACAAATCCAAATCCTTTAACAATAAGACAAATAATACTAATAATGATAATAATAATAACTGCCCCATTTGATTTGTGTTAGGAGCGCACACGTCCAGCCGGGGCGGGGAGTCCACTTAATAATACATACTGAGACTTGACCTGCACCCCGGCATTCATTATTCATTTGTCTGAGTGGGATGTTCTTTTTTGGGTTTTGTTTTTTTTCCCCACCTCCCCTCACTGCCCCCCCACCCCCCACCCCCTCTCTTTCTGAACACTGGGCCTGTGTGCGGAGGGAGGCTCGTTAATGTAGGTCGGTGGGCCGATGCATCATTTACGGTGGAGGGCGGCGGCTTTAAAAGTAAAAAGATGTTTCGCGTTGCCTCAGTCTGAGAGCGCAGCCTCTTTCTTTTCACCCCCCCCCCCCCTCCCATCACTCCTCGGCGACCGAATCCAGAGTGAAGAGTAAAAGGACTGAGCCTGTTCAAAAAGGAAAGAGAGACGGGGTGGGGGGGGGCGGGGGGGTGAGAAGCTCGGCCTCGCAGGTGAGTCATTTTACCGCTGCCGCCGCCTCCCGACTGAACGCTCTTCTGCCTCTCGTCTCTCTGAACAGCGGCGTTGGCAGGGCTGCTGCTGCTCGCAAGCAGAGAAGGGAGGGGGAGGGTGAAGAGTGGAGGAGGGGATGAATGAAATGGAAGCGCCAGGGGTGGCGGTGGTGGCGGCGGCGGCAGAAAATTGGGACACGGAGGAGAGGAGAGGCAGAATAAATCAGCCAGTGATTGGAAAAACAGTGGGGGGATCCCTCCCCCCCCCGCCTCCCCCCGTCTTCCACAACACACACACGCACACACACCTAGAGTTGCCAACCGTCCCTTAAAATACAGAATGGTCCCATGTTTGACGATGAAATGGTGCATCCCGTTGTGAACCGAGACTGGACTGAGTTGGTCCCGTATTTCTGAGGTGCCTTGAACGTAACTTTACTTTCGATGCAAACTCACGTTGGTTTCCATGGCGTTTGCGCTCAAAACCGTAATCTACGTCGCTGCAGGCAATACCATTGCGTAACCCATTCACAACAACTGCATACTCCCTGTGTAGCTAGCGTAGAGTAGGCTATGAATCAGGATCGCTTGTTCTTCAGCTTTACTTCTTTAATTCCTTTGTAAAAGTCATCCATCCTGCACTTTATTGACTGTTGTGTCACAATATGTTCAATTGAAATACTTCAATACAATTTAAGCATTCAGCTTACTTCTAAGGTCTGTTGGGGGCAAATCAATTCAAACTATGTGTGTATTTTTGAAACCCTATTTGAAGTTCTGATTTAGCAGCACTGGCGAGCCACTGGCCTGTGATGGTCATGGCCCCGAGCACTTTTCTGAATGGAAGTTGGCAACACTACACACACACACACACACACACACACACACACACACACACACACACACACACACACCTCCCACCGAGATTGCCCGCATGCATGCATCATCGTCGCACAGCAATCTGGTTGTGCAATTGGGCCTTAACAAGAACGAAACAAACTAGTAAGTAAAAAATAATAAACCATTCTAAAAAAAAAAAATCAAAAATCTCAACTCATTAAAAGGCCCTAAAAAAAAATGGGTAAACTCCTGCAGCCTGGGCGAGAGTTGTTGGAGCTGGAGGGGCTCCTCCACTGCTGCTGGCGCTGCTGGCAGACGACGACACTTGGCAGCCCGGGAGCTTCAGCGCCCGTCCAAGAACAACAATCGGCCCTTGATGAATTAGCGCTCCTGCCGATGTTTTCGCTCCGTCTTTATTTTTGCGCCACTCTCGTCGTAACAGGCTAAACAAGCTCCCGCCGCACCCCCTCAAACTAATCCACAGGGCGAGGCCTGCTGATGGAAGGAGCCTCAGAGCCCCGGCCAACTCCCCCGAGTTCCTCCTCCCAGACCACCTTCACTCATAGTTAAAGGAGGCAACAAGCGATTTTGGTCAGTGTCCCACGTGACAGTGTTAGTCAGTCAAGACTGCACCAACCGAGCCCAAGACATTATCAAGACTAGAGAGTGTCGAGACCGAGACAAGACCAAGACTTTATATATCAAAGAAAAATAACAACAAAACAGAAAAAAAAAAAAAATAACCTGTATCTTTTTTAAATTCAAGTTTGTTTCTAAATCGAACAGCAACATCTCTTTCCAGAAAAGTATCTTTTCATACGCTTCTTAAACATATTTTTGCTTTTCCAACTATTTTGAACCATTTAATGAAAACAACAACTTTGCTTCATAAAATCAAAAAATACATTTATTAGGAATAAGGGGGCAGGGTGTCACTCTGGGTGTCACAAACACAGCGTAACAAGGCAGCAGCTGGATTCTTTTCTGTTATTATCGTGTCACTGCAGTGTTGGCTCGAGTCTCGACTGGTCTTGATCAAAAATCCAGAGTCCGGCCAGTCTGAGACCGAGACCAGAAGTGGTCTCAAGACTCAATCTCGAGTGCTACAACACTATGACATGAGGTGGTGAATTAAATGTGAGAAACGAGATGCTAAGTGCCCCCTACGGCGAACAAAAGTGTGGCAACTTTAGAAAACACAAATGAATGTCAACATTAGCTCAAATAAAGTTGGATACGCTGGCAATTTTACCCTCCATTTTAAAGTCCATCACCTCTTTTTTTTTCCTTTTAGAGCAAATTCATTTTTCCCATTTAAGAACAAGCTGTTCTAGTTTGGGATAGAATTTCTTGATATAAACCTTTGATGTAAACCTTTTGACTCGTGGGGCCACAATGGGTTCTAAAATGTGACAGACTGTTTTGGTGAGCCACCTCATAGGAGGAAAAAATATTGCATAGGATATGTAGAAAACATGTGTGTTAATGTCAATTGAAAATCAACAAAAGTCTGTCTTTGCAACCCCTCGGTATTTAACTCTTTCCTGAAATGACTCTTACAACACTGAAAAAAAATGTGAAACCCTGCTAATTTATCACTTACCGACTATATTGATATAATTTCCTCCAGGGCCAGATTAAAAGGCTTAATGGGCTCCGTATGGCCCCCGGGCCGTAGTTTGCCCAGGCCTGGTTTACAGTGGTGCATTTCTTTTCCCTTGACATCCAAATGCACAACACGGCCGGATGTTAGAGAGGCACATCTTTAAAATTCCACGAGCAGTTGAATATAAATATCCGTTGGCACCACCCGCTCGGCTGCGGTTCAGGTACATCGCCTGTATTTTCAAGTTGGAGCTCCAAACACTACCTGCAGCTTGAAGGCATAACAACAAAGGCCGCCCACGGACGTGCGCACGCCATGACTAACCTGGGCAACAAGAAAAACACCACCTGTAGCCGGGAGGAGCAGCGTTCAGTCTTCTCCTTCAAAGTCCTGCTCCGTTTCTTGTTATGTGAAAAAAGAGATGGTCTGAAAAAAATTTTTTTTTACTGAAAATATCTCATTAAAGGGCCGGTGTGGAAAATCTACCGCCGCCAAATGGTAGGAAAGTGTGCCGCATGCTTTCTAGCTCAAACTGCAGGAGGCCCCGGCCCTGAGAGAAGGAAGATTTATGCAAAACCGCAAAGACACCGACATCATTTATGGGGCCTTCTGCTGCTGCTGCAAGAACGCTGCAACCAATTTAATTGCTGTAATTAATTCAGAGTATTCTTTTTTAAATCACATTAATTCAACAACTTCTTTTTTTCCCCAACCCAGTTAAATGTACCCCCCCCCCCCCACCCCCCACCCCTTAAATATATATTCTAAGAACAATCGTCTTTTATTTCGCTCTCTTGTGCTTCGCGCACACCGCTACAAAACTGCAAAAGCATCTTTCCAATTTGCTCCCCATCATGGAAAAAAGCAGGCCGCTCCACTTGTGACTCAACTCAACGGCGCACCGGGAAGTTGTTGTTGTTGTTGCTGCCGCTGCTGCCGCTGCTGCTGTTGTGCGTCTGTCTCACCGAGTGGGCGTGTTTGTTTCCAACACCAGCTATTATCACAGCGCTAATTACCCAGGGGAACTGTGGGTAAACAAATCACGCTTAAGAAAAGATGCCCGCGGAGAAGAAAGGCGAGTGGGGGAGGGGGGGGGGGGGGAGGTACGGCTGAAGAATGTAAAACACGCGAACAAACAAACAAACAAAAAAAGACGACCGACCGTCCGATCCGTCTCGATCGGCGCTGCGTTTCGATTCCATCCATACCTTAGAATTGGGCAAAATTGAAATATCGCAATAAAAAACTGGTCATGGAAACACCTTAACTTGGAAGAATCTCTCAATTATGGCTAAAAGGTTTTGACGCTCTCATGGGGTGTTTTTCAGATGTATCGATCGCAAAAGTGCCACGGAAACACTTTTTCCGCATTTACACGTCAGCGGACGTGACGTACGGGGTCACGTGACGGGTTCACTTTGAGTGAAAATGGTGCGTTATGTTTGGACGGAGGACGAGACGGAATATTTTTTTTATAAGTAATCAAGGGGCAAAATATAACAACCATTGTTGACAGCAAACAACATCGAAATTCTGATTTATACAAGACATTTTGTACCTCCATCCTCCTCAAAGTGGCGTCTCACGGGACGAGATTTTATGAGAATCACGGCTGGTGCGCTTCACACCATTCAATGAAATCCCCTGCCAATTGCAATTGTACTTTTATTTTGCGAAAAACTGTCGTGGAAACGCAGCTAGAGATGCTGTGTGAGGGAAAGAGGAAGAATCTTTGACCAAATGTTGCTAGTTTGACTCCGCTAGTCAGAGCGGGGCGGCTGTGACGGCCGACGGCTGACTTTAAACAGTCGAGATCCGTATAATAAATAAATAACAAGGTTTTTCCTTCTTTCTTTCTTTCTTTCTTAAAGCGACCGGCCACCAGGGGAGGATGATTACAGGATTTCAAAATTGTTACCGACCATACACACACACACACACACACACACACACACACACACACACACTCCACCCGACTCATCATTAACTTTCCCGCAGCACGCTCCATAATTATCACATCGCACGCTGCGCCATCTGTTGGCAGCACATGCCCAGGAGCGCGCCTGTGCCAGATGCCCAGGATTGACAAGACCGTGTACATTTTTTATTTTTTTGGGGGGTCGGGGGGGTCATTAGGTAGCACCAAGAACGGTTGCGATAAAGAGGATAAAGGACCTCAGAGAGAGAGAGCGCGCCGCAGGTGGGCGAAGGTGTGAAAGAGGCGTGGCCAGCAGCTGAGAGCTCTCATTGGCTCAGTCCTTCAATGTAAGTGACCATTCCTCCTATGTATGTAGCTTCCCCGTCTTTTGCCTTGACACAGCAGGGCTCACGGAAGGGCAGGCAGGGAGCTCCATTTAATCTTTGACCAAACAATGATAAATAACAATTAATAACAATGAGAGCGGGATGACGATGTGTAGCAGGCGTGTTTGGCTTAGAAAAAATAAAAAAAGGTTTAAAAAAAATCGCCCATGCCGGAACATATAAAATGGCGGAGTGCAGAGGGCTCATTAGCTTGTTTTTAATTCATCAACGCCGCCACGCCGCCGCTCACAATAAGGCTCATCTTTTAAAACAGACTCAGCGTGGGGGGGAGGGGGAAAATGGAACGTCTACTTTAACTCACGGATGCCTTCTTCCAGCACGCGGCGGCACATCAGCGCAATTACGGGTCACTAAAGTGCAGCCACCGCACGTTTGAAACGGGCGTGTCAAGTCATTGCGATGGTCACGAGGAAAACGTTACCCGAGTAAAGACGATTTCGCTTTTTTTCAAGGGAAGACGGCGCAAGGCCGCCTTACACAACGTCTTTTAGCCACACATGGGCAGTGTGTGAAATACAGGGGGGTTCTGAACGCACATAGAATTATGTAGGAAACAATAAAAGTGTAAAATAACTCAAATACGTTTCATATTCATTATCATTCTTCAAAATAGCCAGCTTTCAAAAAGCATATTTGGACTTTATATAAGGTATTTTCTTTGCTGCATAATTGCATATATCTTGCTCACACACTTGATGTCTTCAGTATCTATCTGCAGAGTAGAAAGCAGCCGATGGTGCAGACGGGAAAGCACTTGCGCGTTCGCAGCCGCAGCGACTTTTCCTGCACACTCGACTCTACTGGGGCTCCGCACCTGTGCAAGGAGCCAATTGGACGTCAAGTAGCGACGGCGCCGCAGATGAATGGAGTCGCAGGGCTGCAACACCACGATCAAACAGCCTCGGCTTCCCCTCTGCCAGGCTGCTTCAGAGGGGATTTCTGCTCCCTCTGTCTTTCAGTGTGTGTGTGTGTGTGTGTGTGTGTGTGTGTGTGTGTGTTGGGCAGGGGTGGTGGTGGAGGGGGTTGAGGGGGGACTCCCCCGCTTCAATTATTTACAGGAAGTCCTCGTACATCTGCGACTTTTTGGGGGCGACAGGCTGAGGAAGCCCAGCAGAGCAGCACCCATCTTCCTCCTCCCCGAGTTCCCCCCACCCCACCCCACCCTCCCGCCGCCCCTCTCTCTCTCTCTCTCTCTCTCTCCACCCGTGACTTCCATCCTTGATTAACCTCCTCCCCTCCCTGCTCATCCACCACCACTTCTGTCTCCCGACTCTCTCCTCCTCTTCCTCCTCCTCCTCCTCTCCCCTTCTCCTCTATTTCTATCGTCCTATCCTTCCTTTCCGGTCTGCAACACCCCCTCAGTCCCCCCACCACTACCCCGTCCTTCCCTTGTCACAGCCACACCTTTACCCCCCACACCCCCCCCCCCTCGCCCTTTTCATCCACCCCTTCCTTTCATCCTAGCTCTTTTCTCTCAAGTCCTTCCTCCCGTCGCCTCTCGTCCTCTTCGGCTCCTTGTCATCCCGTCGGCAGAGGAGTGTCAACTTGTCGCAAAGAGTCAACACACAAAATAATTCATACTCCACTCGGGCGGATCTCCAGTTGTCTCCTCTCTACACCCCGGCCCCACCACCACCACCTCCACATCGTCCTCTCACACACTGACAATTTCCACAAGGATTCTTCTCAAGTTTCATCTCGGAGAAGACACAACTTCCGGTTGTGTCCGTGTGTATGTGTGTGTGTGTGTGTGTGTGTGTGTGTGCGTGTGTGCATGCTCACCGATGAGTAGAGGTGACCCTCTCCGTTCATGGCAATGTACAGGCCCGTCTTGACTGATTGGATGGCCACGACTCTCAGACCCACGGGGATTAAGTTAAACAGAGCTGCGAGAGAGAAGAGAGAAACGAGAGGATCAGCAGCCAGTAGGGAGGGACAGGAGAGCAGGTGATTGGTTGGCTGGCTGATGTGGGAAGATGGATGCAGACGGGGTGAGGGTGGTATGGGGGGTACGGGGGGGGGGGGGGGGTTGTCTGGGTTGGATGGAGGCAGGTGACGGGTAATTTACGAATTAAATAAAGCGCAATGTGAACCAACGAGGAGACCATAATTGGTTTTATTATCATAATTATTTGTATTTGCTGAGTTCAGCCAGTGGAGGCTCAACATAGGATTTTGACACTACATTTTTGTTGTTGTTTCTGCGTGACATTCGGGCAAGCCTCCAGCAAGCCTCTGCAGGGTTTGTTCGAGTAGCGAAGGCCCCGCAGAAGAGAAGTCAGAATTAGCATTCCATTAGCATAACAGATGAGCAAAATGCTCCAAACACGCAGGTCACTACAGATGACCCGTCAGATGTGGGCGACAGGAAGAACAAAATAAAGCACGAGGTAGCGATGCTGCAACACGAATGCAACACTTTTAATAACGATAATAATCCGAACTGTCGCTGTGCGATGCGCCGCTGCGAAAATCCAAAAACGCGTCCGACGTCGATGATGGGCCGTGATTGCAAAGACCTTTGGAGGTTGCTGAAATTCTTCCAACTGTCGGAGGAAAGGTCAAGCTGGGGCCGACTTAACCCGCCGTTTACAGCCGGAGGGCGATCGATTGGCTCCGCTACAGCCGACGCAACTCTGTCGTCCTTGCCCCCCCCCCCGAAAACTGGGCCAAATCGGGTTTGAGGGTCTGGGAAATAGATCCTGCCGTTATTACCAGGGGGTCCCAGAACAAGACAGACTGTTGAGAATGAGTTCCACTTTGTGTTTTATTGCACTTTGTACCACGAATTGCGTCAGAATTTGTTTGATAGGTGTACAGCTGTTGTTTTGATGTGGCTGAATGATGCAGACAGGCTAACGTGGTTCTTTGATGACAAGGTTTTCGCCCTTGCCGAACATTTGGAGAAAGCCTGGGCTTTTAGTATGTTGTTCCTTTATTTACTCCTTTATGTATGTGTTAACCTACGGTGAATCGTGGCGTCATCTACAGAATGTGAATGTTACTCACATTCATTTTCATTCATTCATTCATTCACCTTTCAAAAGTGTGGACGCAAACTTCTGAATGAATGGTTTTTCTTTGTAGATTGTCACTCAAGTCATCAAAACTATGAATGAACACAAATGGAATTTGTATTAAACTCAAACAAGTTTTATATTTTAGATGGTCTAGAATAGCCACCCTTCATATAAAATACAGAACATAACTTATTTATCACTTTTTTTTCTTTTGCCACATTAATCCACATATATTGGTCATATATTGTGATGTCTTCAGTCTGTATCAGTATCTACAGTGTGAAAAGTAGCAAAGATAATGAAGAAACAGGTGTGTCCAAACTTTTGACTGCTAGTGCACATGTGTGTAGATATATATCGAGACAGCCGAAATAATGTATACAAACATCAGCATATGAAAAACTTGCAAAAATATTTCATTCCTATCAGTACTTCTATACATATAGATACTTCATATAGAAACTATTGCAGATGCATCCCAAATTTCAAACAGTTGTTGTTTTAGTGTTCACCAATGAACTTTGCATGTGCTTGCACAAAGGATGTTAACACCTCGTCCCGTGTTTTGGAATCTTTGATCAAATCACGATAACACTGTGTGCTGTTGTACGATGTTTCCCCAAAAGATGGCGTTACACTCATGAATGTAGCATCAACATGTGTCGAGGTAACAAACCCCAGCAGTAGTTCGCAGGACACATAAATGCCAGTTGCCACCACTGTGAGCCCCTCTTGTTATTGTCGAGGTCAAAGGTCACATGTATTAATCTCAATATTGCTGAATAAATTTGGTAATGAAACATTTATGCAAGTTTTTCATTTTTCTTTGGCTGACTCAGTCAGTTTAGTCTTTTGCAGCGTCCTGCAGAAAACATGATGTTGCACAATAAAAAGAACAAAAACAATACAATGCACTGCGTCCGATCTTTACTTCCTGCACACTTGTCTTCTGATGTGGAACCGCACACGCTGAAGCTTTTTTTTTTTTCTTTGATTTTACGTCCAGGAAGTTTTTCAAAGCTCAGCGATAAAACGCAGAATAAACAGAATGCTGTTTGTCCCATTTTCATTTAAAAAAAAAAAATCAATTATTGATTGAAGAGTCTTGCTGACTTGTTTCAGCCGCGGCTTGCGGCTCAGTACTAAGATTTCGCAGCTCCCCTGCTGTGAGTTTGATGATTCGCGGTAGCTGTTTTCGCTTTTTCAGAAAACTCTACGCCGACAAAACAAAAAGCATCAGAGGCATCTGCCCCTATTATTTGGTCCGGGCCGCGGCTGATAAAAGGATGTTTAATCTTCATCCGTTTTTTTCGTTCAGTAGTTCACCTTGTGTGCAAGTTATTAACATTTCACAGTCCGAGTCGTGGGAGGTTTTACCCCTAAAAACCAAGAGAAACCGATCGCGTCTGGGACCTTGAATTTTAAGTTTTCCAAAAATAAAGAATGAAATTAAAAAAATGAGAATTCAAGCAAAGCGCAGAGCTCTCATTTGGCAGGGCGGTCCGTCCAGTGCGTGGAAGGTACAGCTGCGAGTCGAGTCACCCTCGGTAAATATCACTCCCTCTCCGAGTCGCCCCTTTTTCCCCCCTCTTCCCTCAACACCCCCTAAATTTGCATAAAGATATGCAACCGTCTGATTGGCGACGGCAACAGCCGCTGCGGGGAAATGTCACCGACGTCTCCGCTTCAGCTGAGCACCTCTCAGCCAACAAATGGTCGGGAGCTGTGGTACATTTCAGATTTATAAATATATATATAGAAAAACACGCAGACAAAAAGATTTATGCGAGGGCATTTGGCAGGGAGTGAGAGAGAGAGAGAGAGAGAGAGAAAGTGAGAGAGAGAGAGAATAAGAGGGACCGGTGGTAAACAAGCGAGGGCCATTGATGCAACACTCCAGCGAGCCGCCCGCCGCAATGATTAGCGATTAGCATTTGATTTTCTCCCAGCCGCCGCGCGAGAATATAACGAAGGCAGCGTTAATCAATGAGCCGTGGAGTTGGCGGCTCCTCCCCCGATAGGCAGCACAGCTTCCACAGACCTGCACTGAAAAATATAATAATAATATTGGGCTGTGTGCGCACACCTGTTGCTGTAGGCCACATGGGGGATCGTTTCTTTTGCACAAATCAACTGGTTTGCTTTGTTTTAAGCTCATGGATGGATGGATGGATGGGTGGATGGATGGATGGATGGATGAATGGGTGAGTGCGTGTGTCGGTGGATTGATGGATAGATGATTGGATGCATGGGTGATGTATGGATAAATGGATAGATGGATGGATAAATGGATGGATGACCAGATAAATTGATGGTTGGATGGCTGGGTGAGTGGATGAATGGATGATTGGATGAATGGATGGAGGGATGAATGGATAGTTGGTGGGATGGATGCAATAATGACGGATTGATGGATGATTGGATGAATGGATGGTTGAATGGATGAATGGATAGACGGATTGATGGATGGCTGCATGAATGGATGAATTGATAGAAGGATGTATGCATAGATGTATGGATGTATGGATGGATCAATGGATGGATGGATGAAGGTTAGATGCGGCGTGCCAACTTACAGGAGTTAGTGCTGTCGTCTTTGGTCCCGTCCAGACTTCCATCCTGGCCCATCTGGAGATAGAAGCCCTGCCTGCAGAACAACCTGGTCACGATGCCCTTTAGCTGTGGTTCTGCGAGCACACACACACACACACACACAAACACACACAATAGCAATTTAAAACAACAACAACAAACAACAAAACAACAGCGAGTGAATTAAAAAGGGAAGGGAAAAAAAGTTCCGGGACGAGACAACATTTTGTGTCTTCTGCCAGCGTCTTTGCTATTTTATGAGAGAAGGTTTGATCTGCTGGAGTCACATTTGGAAGGCAGCGTGGCATTCGAGGGAAGAAGAAGAAGAAAACACAGCGTAGCCCACATGCTGCCTCCCCCTGGGGATTTCCTGTGCAGAGGACCGGTCAGCCACATCCAATCCTTTACAGGATTCTCGGGCTAATCCTTCCTTCATTGTCATTGTTCCACTTGAATAGGGCTGATAAATTATTTCTGAGCCTCCGAACGCACCCGTGCGACTTCGTATACGTTCCGGCGCCGTCTGGGTTCCTCGTTTTGCCACTTGCCAATTAAGAGTCGCGTCGGCCTGGGGAGTGGTTTCCATAGCGGAGAGGGCTCCTGCACTTGTCTGCACTGGTAGATTCTTTCAGTAACAATCTATGGAAGCGGTAGGATTTTAGCCAAGGCATGGGCAAACTATGGCCCATTAAGCATTTTAAATCCAGCCCACCAAACTTGAAGAAATTATATTAATAGTCAGTAAGTCGTAAAATAGCTGTATTTCCTCCATTTTTTCAGTGCTTCAGAGTCATTTCAATAAAGAGTTAAACACTGTGGGGCTTCAAAGACACTAAATTTGTTGTAACTTTGATTTTTGTATTGACATTAAAGCAACATGTTTTCTACATATCCCATTATAGATTTTATTCCCCTGTGAGGTGGCTCACCAAAACACTCCATCCATCTGCTGCTGCTCCGGCCCCCTCCTCTCTCAAATTGAAGAACCCATTGTGGCCCCACCAGTCAAAAAGTTTGCCCACCCCTGACTTCAGCAACCATTTTCACTTAGCGCCCCGTGAAAAGATTTAGCTGCGACACAGGGAGGGGAATTCCCTCAGCAAAGGCACAAAGACACCATGAAGTGACCCAGTCAGGAGGAGAGACCGTACTTGCGTGCACGCAGGCGCAGGCGAGCCGAGGTGATGTTGGGCGTCGCTGCGAGGGAGCCATCTTGTGCCGCAGCCGCCACTTGAACCCCGGCTAAATTACATAATATACTGTCACTACTGGTGCATTCTGAAGCCCGTAGGGTGGTCAAAGCTGTACGCGTGACACAAGAAATTTAGACTAAGGACTTCAAGTTAGGGAAAATCTGTGATGCTATTTTTTGTTGTTCCTTTCTCCTGAAAATTTTCACAATTTTGCAAAATCCATGGTTAAAAAAATGAACCTTTTATTATCTTTCTTTGTCCGTCTTTACTTCAGATTAACAGCCACGCTTTGCTTTTCAACATATTCCGACATCTGTATTTTACATTTTTTTAAAAGTCACTATACTCAAAAAAATATATAAATAGATAAATAATGCAGTATGTATGTCTTATATTTCACTGCTGCCATATTGCAGCTGCAAAGGTTTGCATTGAGCCCGGCTTCGCTCTTCTACATCCCCGCTGCTGCCGGCTTAGAAACGTCTCAGATAAGATATACTGCATTACAAGCCGGTGCAGTTCGCCTGCCGCGTCTATTATCTCGCCCGGCAGGTGCAGAGACGTAACCGACGGGAATTTTCAAGGATGTTTTATTTCCTCCAAAAGGAGATAGAATAGAATATATAAGACATGAAATATGTATGTAGCCGCGTACATTTCCCGTGAGAAACGACAGCGGGCCAAAAACACTTCATTCTGACACCTTTAGCACAGGAACATCATGGAACACAGAGACAATATCCAAGCGATTATCTTGACTTCCTGTCCAAGTTCCTGGGGTTGTGATTGACGTGATTAAGATGATGGTGGCAACTAGTGGTCAGGGGTTCCGATTTGGCTTTCAATATAGCAAAACTCGCAACTAGCTCGCTGTTGGCAGTGGTGAAGACAATGAAGAAACACAACCATCTGTATTGGGTATCGGTACCAATACCAGTATCGGGCACGAGTACCGATACCTGGGTTGAGTAGTCCACTCGAACTTGTAAAATACGTGCCGATAACACAACACCAATGCTAGTTATATATGCAACACAGACATCTGGTTTGCCACCTTATAAAAATGGCTTCATGTCATATAAGCAGGGATATACCAATACCGATACCAGCGTCAGGGATCAGTCCCGTAACTACTAACAGGCATCGGTACAGATACCGGTACCAGTATCGGAAATCAGTACGGATATCGGGGTTGAGTATTCTACTCGTACTCGTAAAATACACGCCGATAGCACAACACCGATACCAGTTGTATACGTATGTAGATGACAGGTTTGTTAAATTTGTGTTTGTACTGCAGTGAAACTTGTTCTAGAAAACCATGCTGAGAAATGTTGTTCTATTCGGTGTTCTATGAGTACTGGCGTTATTAAGTACTCGGTATCAGTGAGTACCGAAATGCAAGGACTCATACTCTGTTCGTTCTGTAAAGAAGTGGTATCAGTGCATCCCTACATATATGTATTTGAAAGTAGTCAGTTGAGTACATATATTTCGGATATTCGGGTACTCACAGGTGCAACTAAACAAAAAGGAACGCAAGCCGTAATACGGGCAGTTGTACAGCCTGAGGTTGAGTTATCGTCGCAGTTGGCGTGACTCTCTGCCGCGACAGATGAAAGATTTTTTTTTTCAAAAAAAATCATCTTTCCACGTAGCTCTGCCCGACCCGCCACCTTCTGGCACTCCAGCGCCGAGGTGACGAGTCCCACTCTTCCCAGCATCCCGACGAGCACATCTGTTACCAGGGAAATTCCCATTCTGGCCGTTGCCACGGCAACTGTCTCATGATTGCAGACTGTTCCAGTTGAAGGGTATTCCCCCATCCGCGCAGACACACACACACACACACGCAAACTGTGGAAACACACTACTATACTCTCACCATAATGTGATGTGATTCAGTCAGTCAGCACCGAGTCGTGCTTATTAGACGCGTCGTTATTGTCTGTTGATTGGCTTCAGTCTGGAGGCTGAAACCACTGTTCAGCAGCAGCACAGAGCCAGAGACCCTTTCCCCCACACACACTCACACACACACACTCATCAAACTGCATCTCGAAGGACAATTTACAAGCAATTTCACCGTGGGTTTTGCATGGCTGTGATCAGACAAACACTTGAGCTTTCTAAAGGAGTCTTTGTTTAGAAAGGGGAAACCATTGAGACGCAGTGACGCAGCTCCTCTGATTTGCAGCCCTCAAAACGCACCACCGTGTTTTTTTCCATCAATTCACCGACTTGACGAAGACACAGTGACGCAGCTTTGGAGAGACCCCACCCCTTCGTCCTGGGCTGTGGGGTCTTGCGGGGCTGCCGGGACCTCAAGGTGACCACGGAGCAGCTGGCAGAGGACGGGGGTGCGTCTTCATTTCTTTCTTTTTTTTCCTCTCGCCAGGTGGCTGCAAGTGACTCACGGCCGTAGCGAAGGAAGAGTGGTAATAAATCGCTAATCGACGGGAGTTGGGATTAAATCTCGACGTCTCCAGGCCGGCGTCCGCACCAACAGGGAGAGAAAAACATCACGGCGATTGACAGCTGTGATATTTCAGTCGGCCTCACCCTCCCCTCCCCAACAACACCCGACTGAGGGAGGGAGGAAGCCGTGGCGAAATTTAATTTGTTGCCTTCAAACCTTTTTTTTCCGGTGCCTCCTTTTTTTGACTTATAGTGGAAATCTAAAAACGTGTTTTTCCCGCATGTGAAATGAGATTAAACTGATTAAACTCTGGGACACAGAGTTGAAATAACGGTTTATAAAATACACACACACACATATATGTATATATATATATATATACATATATATATATATATATATATATATATATATATATATATATCTTAACATAGGCACACATGTAAAGCAGGTGCATTTCATTTTCAGCTGACATCTGGAGGCCGTGTGATTCGTTTTCCTCGACTAAAGCTGCAGAAAAAGTCAGTATTTGTTTAACACATAAATATATGTATATATATATATATATACATATATATATATATATATACATTGGTAACAGGGATTAAGTTTTAATTTGTGGGGGTAAAAAGAGGCTTCTCCTTCTTTTTGTTTTTCATTTGGATGCAACTGAAGCTGAGGTCGAACTGCATCTCTGACGGAGCGACAGAGGCGGCGGATCTGCCTCTCCTTCACCAAACCTCTGGAAAACAGTAGGGGCTGCTGGCAAAACTCTCTCTCTCTCTGTCTGTCAAGCACACACATAGACACACACACACACACACACACACACACACACAGAAGGAGAACAGGCGTTTCAAGGCGCTGCCAAGCCTCCGAACCAGCAGCTCCCACAGCTGGTGAACGCAGAGGAGGGAGGAACGGGAGCAAAATGCAGCTGGAAGGAGGGATGAAAGGACACAAAGGTGGGCTGAGGGGGTGGGAGAAGGAGAAGGGGGCGGTGGGCGACCCAGGGGGTGTTTTGGGGGGCGTGAGGGGTGTCTGACCAGTCACGGAGGCGGCGGAACACGCGGAGAATAAGCAAAAAGAAATGCGGCGCGGCGAACGGGAGATTGAAGAGGCTGTTGTCATCTTTTTTAAAATATGAAAGAGGGGAAAGGGACGGAGAGGAGGGAGGGAGGTGGGGGGGGCGATGGAGGCGGAGGGGACAAGGAGGGGGGGGGGGCGACGAGAGGGGACGAGAGGCCTCGAGGTGTGTGTGGGGGGCGGGGGGCTCCGAGAAACGACGTCACGGAAAAGAGAGAAACAAAAAAAAAGAGAAGATGGGAAATTGGAGAGGCGCGTGAGGAGGGGGGGGGTGAGGGCTAAATGAGGAAAAACAAGAGGAGGCGGAGGGGCGAGGACGGGTAACGAGGGAAGAGTGCTTCTCTCTTCCTCCTAAATGGAAGAAAATTGGAGGGCCAAATGGGAGGGAGGGGTGGGAGGGGTGGGAGGGGGAGGAAAGAAGATCAAACCGGTCGTGCACCACTGGTGGGAAGTGTGGGAAATGATGGGGGGGGGGGGAATAAAAGAAAGAAATTAAAAGGAAGTGACACAACAAGGAAGTGAGGACGAGAGAGAGAGAGAGCGCGAGAGAGAAAGAGAGAGAGAGAGGAAACGACGGCCGCCCTCCTCGGACATCCACACATTCCGGACCGAACTGGCGAGAAACCAAATCAACCAATCAGGGCCACCCCTCCTCCTCCTCCTCCTCCTCCCCCTCCTCCTCATTTCCTGTGCCCCCCACCCACTGCCACCAGGCAGCCTCACCTGCTGCTGCTGCTGCTGCTGCTGCTGCTGCCGCCGCCTCCTTCTTCGCGCAATCAATTGATTACGGGGTCTATTGAGCAGCTCGCCGTGGCACCAAGACAAAATCTGGGGGGGGGGGGTTCAAGTCGCCGCCGCACCGAAAAGCAAAGGAGTAAAAACACACAAGTGCCCACTCGTCTCATCTCGCTCACACCACCATCACCTATTTTTTTTTGTCGCACAATAAATGTACGATTGCTGGTGATAGATGGAGGGGGGGGGCTGTGGAGGGCATGGGTGTGATGGTGAGGGGGGTCAAAAAGAGAGTGGGGTTCGAGACTCGCTTTGGCGGGGGGGGGTGTTGAGGAAGAGAGAGACAGCAGACAGCAGACTAATCTGGGGCTTCAATAATGGATGGACCAGGAGGGGGGTGGGGGCGAACCATGGGGGCCACCACGAGACATGACGGTGCACGCGCGTGGTGAAAACGGAAGTGATTTTTTTATTTTTTTATTTTTTTTTGGGGGGGGGTGCAATGCAAGGACGCAGCCGCCGGCTGACCTCCCACCATCCCTCCCTCCATCCTTCCTTCCTTCCTTCCCTCATCCGCACACGCGTAACGGTGCGCGCGTGCCATCCCGCACGGGTTCCTTTTCGCGCGCGCGCTCATCCCCCCCCCCCGTTTCCCTTTCTTAAAACACACCTTGCCTCCGTAGCCGCCGCTTCTTCAGGCCGAAGATCCGCACCTTGGAGAAGATGTCGACCAGGTTGCCGTTGCACAGCCCCTGCTTCTTGCCGGGGCTCTTCCGCCGCCGGTGCGCGGTGGGCCGGTGGGCGTGCTGCTCCCTCGCCTGGCGCTTCTGCCGGATCAAGCCGCTGGCTATGGCCGCTGCCATGTCGCCGGGCCAGCCGCCGCTGCCAGGCCAGCCGCGGCCCCCCGGTCCGTGTCTCGGCTCTGCTCACCCGCTGGCTGACTGGCTGGCTGGCTGGGTGAAGGAGGGGGACGGAGCGCAGATGGAACCAGACTCAGGTCGCCACCCGCCCCCCCCCTCCCCCCTCCCGCCCCCAACCGACCGACCGACCAACCAAAGTCTCCCGGCGGCTGTTACGGTCCCATACCTGAAGCTGCGACCCGCCGGTGCGGTGGTGGGTGTCGAGTTCCCAAAACGAGCGCAACACCACAGGTTACGGCACCTACTTCACTTGGGCCATTTTGTGCCTTTCCTTCTTCTTCTTCTTCTTCTTCTTTTTCTTCCTCTTCTTCTTCTTCTTCTTCTTCTTCTTCTTCTTCTTCTGCTTCTTCTTTTCTTCCGGAAAGCGGTTCTACCTGTCCGTCACGTCCCACCACCACCACTCTCTCGCTCTCTCTCTCTCTCTCTCTCTCTCTCTCTCTCTCTCTCTCTCTCTCTCTCTCTCTCTCTCTGTCTGTCTGTCTGTCACAAAGCAGCCACCACTGTCACTGAACACCTCCGCCGACGACGACGCCGAACCATTTGGACGGAACCGGTTGGTCGCTCCGTGGGCGTCACGTTCGAAAAACAAAAAAAACAAAACGAAATCCGGAAATTAAGCCGCAAATTCCCTCCTTCCTTTTCTCCTCCTCCTCCTTTTCTCTCCGCGTTTGTATTCCACTGGCAGAGGCGCGAGGCGCGCGCGTGCAGCCGCCCGCCAGAAGCCCCCCTCTCCACCGACTGCGCGTGAAGCTCTGACTGTTAGACGGAGCGCGACCGGAAGCTGGTGGAGGCTGAGCTTTCAAAGTTAAAGCCCCGGTGAGAGAGTGAGAGAGCCGAGGCTCTTATTGTCTTTAGCCCGTCATACACACACACACACACACACACACACACACACACACACACACAGCAAGCATCCTTATCTTAGACCATAGGTTGCAAACTCTGGCCCACGGGCCAAATTTTGCCCGCAGTGTCATTACATTTGGCCCACCAGGCCAATACAGAATCACTATTAGAGCTGCTGGCCTGTCTCAGCACATGGAGCGCTCATACTACAAATCCCACAATGCTCTCCTGGCACGTCAATCAGGACAGGATGTTCAACTGAAGGATATTATTATGACCTCAATGGTTTATTGTTGTTATTTTATTTTTAAATGTATTATTAGCCTATGGAAAAATGTTACTGTTGGAATTAAAATTCAAAGTTTTTATATATATATATGAAATTCGATTTCGCATGTGTGCAATATAAATGTATTTATTGCATAGTGTTAAGCTTTGCTTGTTCCATATTCAGTTTGAAGCAAAAATTGTTTAGGTCCATATAAACAACGTTCTCTGTTATATCTGGAGGAAGATTTTGTTCAATAAATATCAATATAGGCCTGTCCAAATTTGACATTTCAGCCCCATTGTGTTGTATTTGAGTTTGACACCCCTGAAAGACTTTCATTTTTCTACCTGTTGCTGCCATCATGTGGTCAACTCATCGGCCAATAATAATGATTCCTCAGGGCAAATTAAACAAGTAAATCCCCAATTGGACCATTTTGCAATCCCAAGCGCCTCAAACATCACTGACAGTGGATTTCAAAGCATCATTAGTCTAATATTTTCTCTTTTTTGTCTTATTTCCTTCTAGATTCTTGATTTATTTGTTGGTATATTTTTAAGCATTTTAACTGCAAATTTTATTTATTAATAAATATATTAATATATAATATATTATTTAAGTGGTTAATAACCTTGTAACCTTTTCTTTTTTGTAAAGTGTCTTTGAGGACTTTGAAAAGCGCTCTATAAATACAATTTATTATTATTATTATTATTATTATTATTATTATTATTATTATTATTGTTATTATTGTTATTATTACTACACTCCCCTTTTAGCTTATTCGTCCTACACAGTGGCCCTATTTACAGAGGGATGTTTTTTTTCTCTTACGTTAAATTGCAGTGACATCATCCTTCGGGTTGCGTTGTGTAAATGTTTATCGGTAGCCGGAAGTCTTTGCCACGCTAAATCTTGGCCCATTGACGCAAGGGAGACGCGAGAGCCCGCGGCAGAGCCACGCGCCGAGCCAGCTGTCACACACGCGCTCGTGAATGAAGAAATCAGACGGTTTTGTGTGTCTCGTTAAAGACGTGCTTTGCATTTGACAATGGAAATTCCACAGTTTGAAGTAAAAAAAAAAAAAAAAATCTTTCAAGAAAATGTTGTCCTGCATTTTACACTTTCATGCGCACATACATTAGTTGACATATTTGACATATTTGACAACAGCTGGAAGTGTATTGATTTATTTTTTGGGGGGTGGCATTTTCTGCATAACTTTATTTATCTATTTATTTTTACCCATCAAGATTTAAAATTGTTTTTTTGTTTTTTAATTTCCAAGTGTTTGTTTTTTTATCGACATGGCGGAATAAATGTTTGTGCAACTTTTTAGTATTTGGGTGCGTCTATTCTAGCACAACGTTGTGTTCTTGCATATGGGGGGGTGAAGATTTGAGAATAAAAGGGAAACCATGCGCAACGAAATACAAACATGCGAAATGATTTCCTCTATTGGTCAAGCAGAAGATTTCATAAACTGTTTAAAATAACCATATTGTGTGGGAAAATCTGATAGATTAAGGTTGTTTTTGTTGCTTTGCCATTTGCCTGCTAAATACTCTTATTCTTATTCTTTGCAATATTACGTGTTGGGTTTTTTTTTGTTGGTATGTTTAAAAAAAAAAGAAAGGACAAGCTCGACCGATGACTCATGCCTGATGAAAAAGTAATCGGCTACTGCCTCAGGGGTATGTGACGTCAGAAGGGCAGGTCAGGACCCACACACTTTCAGCACCACGGACAGCGAACAGCCTCGGGGTGATTCCCTCTCTGCAACACCTCTGGAGAGGTGTTTATCCTCGCAGCCACTAGGTGGCACCAGAGTGTGTCTCTCAACTCAACAATGTTTTTTGTTGTTGTTGTTGTTGTTGTTTTGTTTTTTTTTATGAGCGTCGCTGCCGATGGAAAGAGTGCGTCAATAACACACTCGTAGCTCATCAGCGGTGGTGGAAAAAGAAAGAAACCCTGCGGCGGTGACACAACGGAGCGACACAATGAAGTTGCAAATGGAATTGTGAATGGGAGTCATCACCGAGGCCGACTGTGTAGCGCTGACAGCAGCGCCCTGCCACCCCCGATCTGTTCTGTTTGACCCGGTGTTGGGCAGCACCGCCTCGCCTTGCTCTTGGCCCAGGAGCGACTGACTGACTGATGCACCAACTGCTTCATGAAGAGTCGTGACATCACGGAGGGAAGGTGTGTGAAAGAGAGAGTGAGTGAGTGAGTGAGTGAGTGAGGTGAGTGAGTGAGTGAGTGAGTGAGTGTGAAAGAGAGAGAGAGAGAGAGCTAGTGAGTGAGTGAGTGTGAAAGAGAGAGAGAGAGAGAGAGCGCTAGTGAGTGAGAGAGTGTGCGTGTTTCTATTCAGGTCAGTCGGAGCGAAGGCGTCATGAATAAATCAAAGCTACATTTGCATTAAAATTCATCCCTCACGCTTTTTATAAGTCGGGGGTGAAGACGGCACAGACAAGGCTGTTCCAACTTCAAAAGAGTCTACACACACACACACACACACACACACACACACACACTTGGAGAAAACTCTCCGCCGCATGTCCCCTCAGTCTGCAACAGGAGCTAGACCGCCCTCTGCTGGCGCTCAGAAGCACTGCACCTCTTGGTTTCCCTCCGATACTTGAGGAGCCGATGGAACAGGATGCAGAGGGAGCATCATCATATCTTCATTTATTTATTTTATCTATTAATATAAGATGGTTAAATGCACACAGATACACACACAAGCACACACACACACACATCATGCAACACTACTGGGAGGATAAGCGCTGACAGAACGAATGATTGATGGACAATAACGACTTTTAATGACTGATAATAGTCAATCGAGGCGTTTGGTGTTTGATCAATTGGATTTAATTGGTTACAGTTTTTTCTCTTTACTTGAAAAAGGGAAAATGTCCCATTTGAAAGTGTCATTTATCATTTCATCTTTTCTTCATGGGAAATTTTTAGGGTGCTCTCACTATAAATAATATAATAATACTGAGAAGGAGCTGGATGGAGTTACACAAAAATTCAGTTTCCCTCGCTGCAGTGCTTTTTTTTCTGTCTATGTCAGTAGGTTTTAGAATTCTTATGTGAGGCAAGCGAAGACCTCCAAAAGTCATGCACTGCAGTCTGGCAGAGGAGGAGGGTGGCGTGTGCGTGTGTGTGTGTGTGTGTGTGTGTGTGTGTGTGTGTGTGTGTGTGTGGGAAGGGGAGGGTCACCTTTGGTTTTGGCGGACAGTCAGCAGTATTTTGGTGGAGGGGAGCCGCTGCAGCAGCAGGGATGACAGCAGTTTTAAGTGCACCTCCAAAAAAGAAAACAGACGGCGTGATGCACACCCTGGCATAAAGCAGTGCAAGGCCTGCCAAAGCCAGAGCCAGTGTGACAATCAGTACGAGAAGGTCTTTGACTGCTGGCTGCATCGCGTAATTAGTCTGGGATAAAGTCCTGTTCAAGCAGTGGCAGCATAATAGTTTTGAAATAAATAAATAAATGGAGGCCACAGCTCAAAAGTTACCAGCGCATCCTCTCTTTGTCAATGTGTCAACAACTGCGTTTCCATGACAGTTTTTCGCAAAATAAAAGGGATATTTCGACAAATTTCGACAAATTCCGACATGGCCATTTGCAGGTGTTTCCATTGAATGGCGCGAAGTGCATAATTCGTAATTCTCATCAAATCTCTTCCTGTGAGACCCCACTTTGAAGAGGATAGAGTTACAAAATATTTTTCAATAAATGCTGCATTTCGATGTTGTTTGCAGTCAAGAATGGTTGTTGTTGTTGTTGTTGTTGTTACTGGGTCCGTCCAAACGTAACACGTCATCTTCACTTGAAGTGAACTGGTCACGTGACCCCGTGCGTAACATCCAGTGACGTGCAAATGTGAAAAAGTGTATCCTTGACACTTTTGCCATATACCTCTATATTGATACAGTATGTCTGAAAAACCACAGTGTCAAAACCTTTTAGCCATATTTGAGAGGTTTTTCCAAGTTTAGGTGTTTCCATGACCAGTTTTCATTGTGTTATTTAGGTTTTGAGCAATTCTAAGGGTCTAGGGAAACACAGCCAACGTTGTATTATTCGGGAGAGGAAGTCAAACAAACTAAAATTTCATTTTTCCACTCATTTTTTCATTGTCACAATCTTAAAAACGTCTCAACCGCCTCTGGACATCAGAAACATTGACTGTTTGGCCATTTTTAAATCTCGTCTTAAAACTCACCTTTTTAAACAGGCCTATTTGCTTTAAGTGTGTGTCTTTTGCTGCAGGATTCTTGTCTTTAACTCTGTCTCAAGGTGTTTGTGTGTTAAATTTTACTGTCTTTCATTTTTTTCTGTACAGTGACCTTGAGTGTCCTTGAGGCGCCTTTAAATAAAATGTATTATTAGTATCATTATTAACTGGGGTTAATTGCATACGCTAGTCGCATTAAATTCAAAATTCTACAATTTCTATATATTTTAAATATATTTTAAAGGGACATTTCTCAATACATCGGCATGGCAGACGTCTCCGTGCCATAAAGAGTTGAATACATTCTTCTCGGCCTATTGATCGGTATGGATAGGGCAGTAAGCACTGCTCTGAAAATGAAAAGCGACACCTTAAGTGAAGATTGAATGCTACGGGTCTCCCTCTAGGGGGTCTTCACTGTAAAGACACGTGCCCTGACCGGCCTCAGAGCGGCCGCAGACCACTGCAGCCACTAGCTGCCCTGGCACCGCCTAGTGCCGAGTCTCAGTTATGACATCGGAGTTGCTTCCGCTCTGGAGCGAGTTTGAATAATTCAACACGGGCAAATACATTTGAAAACATTCAACATTTATGAAATGGAACGCTAGACACCGGACTATTTGTGTGGGTTTTCATTTTTTGGTCCTGTCTTAAAATAACCAGCACGTGGTTGGTAGTTTGTCCGATATAAAGAAAGAAAGAAAAATAAGAGGTAATTTGCAGGAAGTCCAAAATGGAAACGACCTCACATGGTGGCACAGTGGTTAGCGCTTGCGCTTGTGGGTTTGATTCCCAGGCCTGGGACCTTTGTGCGTGGAGTTTGCATGTTCTCCCCGTGACTGCGTCGGTTCTCCAGCTACCTCCCCCAGTCCAAGAACATGCATGCAAAGTGAATTGGGAACTCTAAATTTGTTCGTAGGCGTGGCAATTGGTTGTTTGTCTCTATAGTTGTGTTTCCATGACAGTTTTTCACAAAATAAAAACGACATTTCTAAAATTTCAACAAAGTTCAATGGCAGTTTGCAGGTGTTTCCATTGAATGGTGTGAAGCGCACAAGCCTTAAATCTCGTCAAATCTCTTCCCGCGAGACCCTACGTTGAGGAGGATGGAGGTACAAAATTTCTTTCTTTTCTTTTAAACGTTGTTTGCTGTCCAGAATGGTTTGTTATATTTTTCTCTTTCATTACTTGTTGATAAAATATTCCGCCTCCTCCTCCGTCCAAACATAACGCGTCATTTTCAGTTGAAGTGAACTGGTCACATGACCCTGTACGTCACGTCCGCTGACGTGTAAATGCAAAAAAGGTGTTTCCATGACACTTTTGCCATATACCCTCTCTCTATATGGATATGACTGAAAAACCACCTCATGAGAGCATCAAAACCTTTTAGCCATATTTGAGGTTTTTCCACGTTTCGGTGTTTCCATGACCAGTTTTTTATTGCAATATTTAGCTTTTGCGCAATTCCAGGGGTCATGGAAACGCAGCTTATTAGGCCACTTGTCCAGGGTGTCACCCTGCCTTCGCCCTATGACAGCTGGGAGAGGCTCCAGCAGACCCCCGTCACCCTGAGTGCAGGAAGAAGCGGGTATTGAAAATAGATCTCAAAGCAAAGTCACTTTTGCAGAGCCCGGCCAATCGACAGCTCGACTGATAGATCATTTATTCATCCACAGGGAGACATTCGCGGTATCCAGCAGTATCCTCAGATTAGAAGGTCCAGGGAAAAAAGTTTGCAACAATAACGTCACATTTACCCTGAGAGCAAGTAGAGCAATTTCACCACTTTGATGTCTTTGGGTCAGACTCTCAGAGTGCACAACAAGGTGTGGAGCATTTCAGACATTACAGCCAGGTACTTTTCAAACAAACAAACAGTTAAACACACTAAAGACGAAGAAAAGCCCTCCTGATTTCTCCTTCAGACAACTTCACCTCGCACGACCTTTGAGATTGCGACGGCGGCGGTGAAACGTCCCGAGGCTCCGAGGCGGAGCTGCCTCTGCGCGCGCCAGCTATCGTCCCCCCCTACTACCTGTTTCAACGCTACAGCTCTGAAATAGACGCCGACCATCGACTGAGCACACCTGTTGATGCCGCCGCACCTCTGCAGGTGGCGCTCTCCTCCTACTCGTGCGCTCCGCTGCGGCGCGCGAGCGAGCGCGGGAGCGTGCGTGGTGCGAGCGGGGAAATATCAATGAGTGAGCGCGGCAGAGAGGTGGGATTAAAACAGGTGGGAGGAGCCGACAGGGAAAGAGCCTGGTGATGGAGGGATGGAGGAATGGAGGGATGGAGGGGAGACAGATGTGGGCGGGTGATCCCCAGACGGGGCGAGGATAGCCACTCTGAAGTGAGGGCTGAGGATGAGTCATGATTTACACTCAGACGCCCGCCCACGCACACACACACACACACACACACGCACACACGCACAGAGCAGCAGTAGTCAGAAGTGGGGAAGTCCACTGTTACCAAGGTAACGAGTGATTAGTGACGCAGGTGGGTCTCCAAGCAGAGGGAGGGAGGGGGGAGGGAACACACACACACACACACACACGAAATCAAGCGCAATACCTGCGTCGCAACTCCCCCCCCCGACCCCCCACCCCCTCACCTGCTGGCTCCTCATCAGTTCCTTTCATCTCTCTCTCGCTTCTTCACCCTCTTATTTTCCTCCCTCGTCCTCCCCATCTTTCGTCTAGTCACTCCTCCTCCTTGGCCTCTTTCATCCCTTTCTTCCCAGCTCCCCCTCTCCCCCCTCCTCCCTGCCCCACAACTTCTCGCAACCAAACTTCCCTCGCTTCGCTTTTCTCCCCCCCCTCATTCCCGTCCTCTCCTCATCACCCCATCCATCTCCGCTGCGTCTTCCTCCCTCTCTCCTCTCTCACTCTTCCTCCTCTTCTCCTTCCCCTCCCTCCAATCCTTTCACCTGTGCTCCTCTTTCATTCTTTCCACTGTCCTCTCCCGGTTCCGCCTCTCCTCTCCTCTCCTCTCCTCCCCTCTCTCCTCTTCTTCTAGTCTATCTTTGAAACATCACCAACTCAGCAGGGAGGAGCGAGGGAGGGAATGAAGGGACTAAATTATTCATCCACCCCTCCATACACACCTCCTCTGTCTTCACCTCCATCTCTGTCTGCCGTCTCTGGTGGATGCCCTCCCTCGCTCCCTCCCTCTCTCCATCTCACCCTGAAGTTCTTTTAATACCGTTTCCCGCCTGCAGCGAAAATATGGGTTGCCGAAAAAAAGAAAAATAGATTGCAGACTTTATATTCCGGATGACAGGAAATAGACAATGACACATCTTTACAACTTTCTACACTGCAGATAAAAACTGAAGACAAATCAAATATATGAGCAAGATGTATGTAATTATGCAGCAAAAAAACATGTTCAATAACTCCAAATATGCTTTTTATGCAAGGTGGCTGTTTAACGCGTTAAGTGGAGTTATTTTACACTTTTATTTTGCTCCTACAAAATTCCATGTGAGTAACTGCAATGTCAATAGTGATGAGAATGAAAGAAAAGACATTAAAATCACAGGGTGTGTCCAAACTTTTCACTGGTAGTGTACAAATACAGTATGGTAAAGGGATTGCACTTACATGGTGCTTTTTCCAGCACCTTCACAGTACCCCAAAGCACTTTACAAAAGCCTCTCATTCACCCATTCACACACCAATAGGTGGCTGCTGCCATGCAAGGCACTGCCAGCCCCATTGGGAGCAATTTAGGGTTCAGTGTCTTGCCCAAGGACACAACGACAGACTAGGATGGAGCAGGATTTGAACCTTTCGGTCATTGGACAACCCGCTCTACCTCCTGAGCCACAGTTGTCCCTATTTACATACATCAAGTGTAAATATACTTCTATACTTTAGTCAACTTTACCCTACTTAGAACTACTCATCTCATCCACTGCCAATGTTAATGCAACAGAAGTTGTTTCCAAGAGGACCACTATCAGTGACAGACCTGACACAGAACTCTGATGAATTGCACAAGTGGGTTTCAGCTTGTTCAATCATAATTGACCCAGAAGAGAAACAAAACTCGAGGACAAGCCTTGCGTACAGTAGCATCGGTGGCCGGTCTGTCGGAAACGCCACATAAGAGAATGCTGCTGCCAGACGCAAGAAGTTTTTTTTTTGTTTGTTTTTTCATACTATAAAAATTATCACTATTATTACAATAGTTATTGTATTGAAAACAATCCAAACCAACTTAGTGTATTTTAGCAGAATTCTGTTCACCGATAGCCCCAAAGGGGCCCTTTGGAAACACTTCCTGCTACTCACCTGCGTTTGTCCTCGTTTGTCCTCCCCCCCCACACACACACACACACACACACCACCACCACCAAAACCACCAGCCAGTCTTAACATCGATCCATCCGTCTAAAAGCTCCCTGCATTTACGCCTCGAGGGACTTTTTAAGGGGAATATCCCCCGGAAGTGCCCTTATAGGTTTCCAGGGTTGTCACTTCTCTGACATGTGAAGTCACAGCAGCGGATGCCAGTTTCTGTTCGGCACACCTTTTCCCCAGAGGAGGAGAAGAGAAATGAAAAAGAAAGAAGCAGACTTGGGATTGCAGTGCAACAGGACGCTCAGGTCGTCAGCCTTTCATTTTTCCGATGCATCACGGAGGGGGAAAAAAGAAAAAAAGAGGGGGAAAAAAAGCTTGAGAAATGGGGAGAATTCTGCGTCAGAGCAGGGTTACATAATCGCCCCAGATCTTTCCCTTCCCAAAAAAAAGTCAGAAGCACCAAAGGAGGTTGGAGGTGGAGGAGTGGAAGGGGAAGAGATTGGAGGGGGGAGGGGACCTCCATAAAACAGGTCTGATTGGGAGGAGGCGGGGCTTGGTGTCCAAGACAGGGAGGAGCAAGTCTTGAGAATGAGTTTAAAATCATTCATCCATCCACTCACGCTTTCAAACCATTCAATTCTATGAGCAATGTGTAATGGCGATGGACAACACGCGAACCATGCTGGGCCACGGAGCGCAAACATGCATTTCTGCACCCTTGCCACACAGGGGCAGCCACCTGTGCGCCCCTCGCTCACTACGTTTACGTGAAACTCGAGAAAACCGAATTATTGCCTTAGTCCGACTATGACTGGACAGGTGAAGTGCATGTAATCGCGTTAGTCCTACTAAAATCGGAGTTTGAGAACTCCGATTGGAGTCGGAGAACTCTGATGAAGACACCCAGATAATGCGATTGGAATTTGAATTTCTCCTTCAAGCATACGCCTTAGTTAAAGTTTACAATGCATGTGCGTGTGTGTGTTCTCCGAAAAGGATTTGCAATGAGTTGTCTTGTAAGTTTAACCAGAAATTAACACGCAGAAAAGACTCATATCGCCCCCTAGTGTTGAGGAGGACACGTTCCCGTGAATAATTCGATTTTCTCAGCAGCATGTATACTGGGACTAAGAAAGAAATCAGATAAGATGAGAAAATCGAATTTGAGCACAGCTCGATTAAGCTGTGCATGTAAATGTAGTCGTTGAATTTGCGCGTCGGCTCATTGTTAGCGCGGACTCTATTGAAATAAGAAGCCACAAAAATACCACATGAGAATTAAATTAGCAGACGTGCACACACACACACACACACACACACACACTGCGCCATCCGCTACGAGCAGCACAAAGTGGCTACGCTGGAACATTACCACGGAAATCGAATACATCCATCTATAATGAATTTATTTTCTATCCTGCCCCTGTGTGTGTGTGTGTGTGTGTGTGTGTGTGTGTGTGTGTGTGTGTGTGTGTGTGTGTGTGCGCCACCGCAAAGCACACTCTTTACAGCTGGAGGGAAATGAAGTGGTTCCCCACTAGCTGCACTCAGCTGTTAAAGCCACAAATCCCAGCAGCGTTTCCCTGGCACGCCGGCCCTTTAACGGGCAGCCGCGGCGGTTTCATCCTGGAGCTGGGCTAACGTCACGGGTCAGCCAGTCCGTTTCCGTCCCAAACAAGTCAGCTGGTTGTTTTTGCACGTTTCGCAACTGTGTTGCCGACCACTTCTTGGTTCGCCTGTTCTTTTGTCTTTGGTGAGACATCAAGTTTGATGTTGGCAGACCTTATGAAGTCCGTTAACTAACGGTATACAAATATGTGACGTGCATCAATTTCACGCCACAAAAGCCAAATACAAAAACTTTCATAGTTGCATTCATGTGCGCACAAAAAGATCTCAAAATGAGAATGGAGGGGTATTTGGACTATTTTGCAGTGAAAGTTGAAGGTACACACACTACCAGTCAAAAGTCTGGACACACCTGTTTCTTTATCTTTACTACTTTCTACACTGTAGATACTGTACATACTGAAGACATCAAATATATGAGCAAGATAGTGGATTAACGTGGCAAAAGAATAAAAATGTGAAATACCTCAATATGTTATGTTACATATATTTTATATGAAGGGTGGCTACTCTAGATCATCTAAAATACAAAACTTGTTTGAGTTATTTCACACTTTTTGTTTAATGCATATTGCATATGTGTTCATTCATAGTTTCGATGCCATGAGTGACAATCTACAATGTAAATAGTCATGCAAATGAAATAAAAACCATTAAATCAGAAGTATGTGTCCAAACTTTTGACTGGTAGTGTAGTCATTGCGATTTGGATGCTTGGTGAGAACTCCTCATTCCAGCTACGTTGCATCTTTTAAGGATGGCCACAAACAAAAAAAGCAAAATCAAAAATAAAAGGCCCTATGGAGTCAAAATCCGAGGTGACGCAGCAGAGCTGTCCCTGCGGATGAGCAACAGAGTGACACGGCGGCGGCGGTGGCAGCGTGCGGGTGATGAAAAGGCATTTCTGAGGCTGACAGCAAAGCTGATGAGACCTCTGACTAATCTCATTTGCCCCACACACACGTCTGCATTCAAGGAGCCGCTGTGTACAGGATGTAAAAGTCAGTGATGTCAGTGCGGGTGTAGAAAAAAAAATCCCTCTTTGTGAGGATGCAGGCGTCACAATCCTGGTCTGGGAGTAGTGCGTCTCACTGAGGCAACAAAGCCCATTTTAAACAAACGGAAGCTCTTAAAAGAGCGCCCCCTGTTGTAGCACTTCACACTACCACCTGTGCAAAAATTGTAGTTTGGATTAGAGACTCCTGAGTCAAACATGCCACATTGAAAAACTGCATGAATTCGCTCCTGATCGGCACATTACATGAGCGGTAACTTGTAAAAAAGAAAAAAGAAATAAAGAATTAAGGGGTGTTTACCATCAAAAGTGTTTTGGAAGTGTCTTTATTAAGAGCTGAGGACAAATTTTTCTTGTGACGCTAATTAAAAGGTATTTTTTTGTTGGAGGGTTTTCCACGTGTCAAGTCACTCAAAAATCAAACGATTTTGGAGGCTCGACATGTGGCCAATTGACTGAAGGTATTTGTCAGCAGCGCAGACAAAAATAAGAAGTCAAAAAAATACATAGGAGAGGCCATCCTTCAGAAGAAAGTCATATCTATGTATTATTGGGAGCCCCTGGTTGAACACCTAAACCACTAACTGGTTTAGGTGTTCAACTAGTTTTAATAATCACAATTGTCAAAGTTGCTCATTCAGTTTGTTTCAAGCACTTTTTTTCCTGCTACAAAACAGGGTCTGTGCAAGGACCCCGCTGCCTCTACACTTGTTGTAAAAGCAGAAATCTTACCTTCTTCAGCTTTGCCCAGAGCCGCCTTTACTCTCCTCTCTGCTACCTTTAGAATAAACTCAAAGTCCATCACTGAAACGCACTCAACCAGGGGCTCCTAATAAGCGCACACACCCCAATGCAGCCCTCAAATGTGTTGGTACGCGGTGACACACTCGCATGGCGAGTTGGGCAGATAAGCCGACTGTGTCGGGCGGCCTGTCATCGGTTGGAAGTCGACTTGGGACGAAAAAGTCAGTTCAAGTGTGTGTGAGGGAGAGGCCCGGCAAAGGAGAGGAGAAGTTGAGAAAGGCGGGTGATAAAGAGCTGGAGGAGGTGCTGAGAAAGGGTGACGTAAGCTGTTAGCGTTAAGCCAGAATTAGCTGCGGTTTTCGCGTGTTAAGGCTATGTGCTTCCCTTTGGCCGACGGTCGTTCGAAAGAAAGTAGTGGAAGGGAACTTCCTACCATCGCGGCTCTTCGTCGGTCCGCAAAATCTTAGAGAGCATTGCACTTGACGTTAACTTTTAACTGAGTTGCTATAGCGGTTGTCCAAAATACCTCTTCCTGTCTGTGGATAGCGTGAAAAATGCCAACAATGCCGACCACAGAAATCTTGGCTTCCAAGAAGAGTCAACACAGAGATATCGATCATATATATATTTATATATTCATTTTATTTATTTATTACATTTTTATTTGTTCTTGATGTGTGTACATTATATTATTTTGGCTAGCACTGTATATACGGATACATACATATCAAATATGCATACTACCCCCTGGTGGCAGCTTGTGGTATTGGCCAGAAACTTTATATCTTCAATAAAACTCAACTTAACTAAGTAATTCAGGATTTTTGTCAAATTCTTGACGCTTTCACAGATCCCGCGGCAAGGGGTGGGGTAGAATTTTCACCGCTCTTATCGTCAAGGTCCGCAAAGACACTTCTCAGTGGAACCTACTGGTGCCCCTGCTGCCGTTTTAAGTGCACTCGGGAAAAAATAACACTCGGCACTCACTCACTCTTGACAGAAAGCTGGAGCGAGAGCTGCCAAAATACACACCACGCAGTCACGAAGGTGCACGCACGCAGGGAAAATTACACTGCTGCCATTACGGAACGCAGTTGCACCTTTATCGACACCAACAGCCCCAAAGTAGGTTATTTACTCGGGTTGAACATGTAAAAACACCTCCATGGAAGGCTGCCGGTGACTTGATACTAGTCAAAGAATCAGTTTCTTTTCTGATGAGTTTTAGACCATTTTCTTTTATAAAAGTGTTTGGCACAAACTCAAGCTGCGTTTCGATTACAGTTTTTCGCAAAATAAAAGTGATAATTCTAGAAATTTCTGCAAAGTACAATTGCAATTTGCAGGTGTTTCCATTGACACAAGGACACGAGGACCATCAGCACGGGATCCCCCCAGGGCTGCGTTCTCTCTCCCTCCTCTTCTCACTGTACACCAACAGTTGCACCTCCAGCCACCAGTCAGCTCCTGAAGTCGACACCACCCTCATTGGACTAATCTCTGATGGGGACGAGGCCGACTACAGACTAGAGATTGATCATCTGGTGTCCTGGTGCAACCAGAAAAACTTGGTGCTCAACGCACTGAAGACAGTGGAGATGGTTGTGGACTTTAGAAATCTCATCCCGCTGGACGTAATTCTCATAAAATCTCGTCCAGGGAGATTTACGAGAATTACGTTTGCTTTTGTTGGTTTACATTTGTTTGCTGTCAAAAAAGGTTGTATAATTTTCTCTTTGATTACTTGTAAAAAATATTCCGTCTCCTCCTCCGTCCAAACATAACGCGCCATTTTCACTTGAAGAGAACTGGTCACGGGACCCCATCACGTCGGCTGACATGTAAATGTGAAAAAAAAAGTGTTTCCGTGACACTTTTGCGATATACCTCAAAATCAATACGTCTGAAAAACCTCCTTGTGAGAGCGTCAAAACCTTTTAGCCATATTTGAGAGGTTTTCCAAGTGTTTTTTATTGCGATATTTAGGTTTTGCGCAATCCTAGGGGTAATGGAAGCGCAACTACTGACAGGTGGGGGAGTGACAAGCCTGAGTGGGGGGCACAAGCCCTGCCCAGGCCCATCACTAGCTAGGCCCCTGTGAGGCTTTGCGTTTACAAAATAGAAATGTGCATCTCTGAATGCTACGCAAGGAGCTAATCCAGCTAATCGTCCTCACAAAAATCGTGCCGCATTTGTTGTCAGCTTAACAGTTTCCCAGCACCGTGGGTTAGATGTGACGTGCGCTGGGGGTGGGAGGGACGGAGCCGGCAAAGTCACAGCGTCGTTTCTGCCGAGTCAGTGTGTTTGGACAACCAGGCCGCGAGCTAATGAGTGCGCCCTGTAGCACACGTGTGCACACACACACACACACATAGAAGAAAGCGTATTAAAGCGTTGCACCAAAACTCCCTACGTGACCTCCGAGGACAGGCATCAACTGTGATGCCTGTCACCGTTTTGTCAGCTCATCAGCTTTCGCAACGTTGGGTGGTGGAGGAGGCGGGTAGGGGGCCACTTTTGTGGCCAAACGGCGCGCATTCGGCGTCGTCGTCCCGCACATCTGGGCGCCGTGCGTGCCTTTTCCGCCGACGGAGACAGATGCGAGCTGGCACCGACGCCGCCGCTCACGCTCCGCCGTCTGAATAAAACATGAGGCGCGGTGCCTTAATGGCAGTGTCACGGAGGAGGAGGAGGTGGAAGAAGAGGAGGAAGGGGGGAGGAGGGCGTGCGGTCCAACGTACGGCCGGAGACGGCCGGAAGTCTCCTCTATGTGGGTCAAGCCACGCGGGATGCAAAGCGAGTGAAACTCGCCGCCTGGTTCACTTGTATTGTGCTTTAACAATGAATGACGATGACCCCGCCTGATTGGACGGTCCCCTTCTCTGCCCCGCCCACTCCAAAATTCATTCAAACTCTTGGAAGACAAGGCCATGATCACATGTCATCGGGTAAACATCCCTGAGTCCAAGAGCCGTGGGGGAGGTGATGGCAGGAGGAGTTTTATTTTGAAAGGAACTATTCCACGTGCATTTAAAGCCACAAGTGCCCTCAGGTGACCTGACTTGACCTCCGAGACAAAATGGATCTTGAAATTACTCAAGAACCGTGCTGTGATCGCCAAGACTTTGCAGATCAGGCTGGAATTCATCATCACTGTTTGAAATGCTTGAGTTCAAAACTGCTACGTTGCGTGGGTCAAATCTTCGGACCTCGAGCCACGCGGAGAGAAACGGGGTCAACGCACACACGGACGGACGCACGCACATGCACCAGTGGTGGTTCAACATAGTTCTCCCCTACGGGACGCTCAGCCAGTGGACAGATGCCGAGTCGGCAGAATTCCCGTCCCAACTTCAGATATGCGGGAGCAAACACATACACGTCCAGATTCAAGTTACGGGATCTACCAAACTACGCCAGGCAAACTATGGCCCGGGGGCCATATGCAGCCCGTTAGGCTATTTAATCTGGCCCACCAAACTTGAATAAATTATATTAATAGTAAGCAATAAAACAGCTGCATTTTATCCATTTTTTTCATCAGTTTTAAGAGTCATTTGGATTAAGAGCTAAATGCCGTGGGGCATCAAAGACAGATATTTCAATTGACATAAGAGCACATGTTTTCTACACATCCCATGATATCGTTTTTCCTCCTATGAGGTGGGCCACCAAAACACTACATCCATCTGCTGCTGCTCCGGCCCCCTCTGTCACATTTTAGAACCCATTGTGGCTCCACCAGTCAAAAAGTTTGCCCAGCCATGGGCTTAAGGCAAGTTTCTGACACTTACTCCACCCCCTACCTACGAGTCGCAGTGCAAACTCTGGCCTTTAAACTGACCTTTTGTGTGTCTCTGCGGCAAAACGAGTCGCCTTGATATCTCAGTTGCTGCCTTGAAACTGGAAAACTCGCGACATCCGGGAAAAGGGTTTACAGACCCGAACTTTTAGGAAGAGCGGCAAGACAAGAAAACAAAAAGGGCACAGAGTGGTCACGTGACCACGGTGGGGGGAGGGGGGTTCAGCTTAGCAAATTAGTCATTTGGTAAATTGGCGCCTTCCTCTGCACCGCCACATCGGTATTGATCGGGGTTCATTTGCCTTCACCTTTAATCTACTGTGATTGGTGGTTTTAAGTCTCTCCGTCCACTCCCTCAGAGGGCTGGGATTTCCCAGCGAGTTGATTAGATGCGTTTCCCAGGAGGGAAACAACGTTCAAAGGAAAAAAGTTAAACTTTATGAGTCAGAGACAGAGGCCGCACACAACCGGAGATATTTTTATCTCGGACTAGGCGTCACGGCTTTGCTTGGTGGCCGCAGAGTTTGCTTTTGTGTTGTTTTCTTATGAGCTCACTCAAAATAAAATTCCTGCAAACACAGAGGCGCTGTTCTTGCAAAAATACAGCGGTTCCGATGAGGCTGAGGTGGTGTTCACACCACGCCTCCACTCCCGTCTTTGTTACATTAAAGTCATCCATGGCTCAAACGAGGACTCCTAGCGAAAGTTTTTGTAAACACTGTTGCGTTCTCCTCACCGACGGCTCCTGCGCCCTGATTATTGTGGAGCCCCGTTTTTACAGGAAGTGCATATAATTCTCAGTTAATTCAGGTTTTAAGATCATTTTGCGGGGTTTCTGTTAGCAGTCACTATTGTTTGTGACAATATGCAACAAGGTGTTGTTTGGTTTGCGAAAATATATATATATTTTTTTAGCTTTTGTAGTTGGCACTTCAAGCAGCTAAAAACCTGCAGTCGTTGTTGACTCACCGTGTTTACTTTTTCAGTGTGCAAATTGCACATTACGTCGCACCATGAATGATATCACACAAGCCCAAGCACTTTAAACTGCCTATATGTTCTATGTCTTATCCTATTTATTAGTTTTTTTTTATCATCTTTCTTATGATTGTTATATTTCACTGTTGATGGTGTCATTGCTCCGGACATATAAACATGGACACTGTTCTGTCTTGTGTTCTATTGCTGCTGTAACAATGTGAATTTAAAGTTTTATTCTCCTCTATTCTATCTCAACAACAGTAACAACAACAAAAATGAAATCCAGGGGCAGGAAGTGCCTGTTTTTGAACTTCCTAGACAGAGTTTTTCTGCAATATTACGATAAAAAACTGCCTCATCAGAAAACTTCTTGCACGCTGCCTGATGTTTTGAGCGTACATTCCTTGCCAGGATTCCTTTAAACGTGTTCAAATGGCAAGCAAAAAAAAAAACACACACACAAGATCCAAAATAAGCTGCAATAACACAACATCTCTCTATCTATCGCTATCTGGGTTGCACAAAGTTGCCTCGCCGGTTGTCCTCTAAACAGACGCGTGGCTGGAAGTGGGGCCAGCTCTGTGTTGCAGTGTCAATACGCCAATAATTGACAAAACAATGTCCACTTCCTGTTGCAAAGCCAATGTCAATGTGCCGTTGGGCCTGCCGAGCCCCGGCGTTGCGACACAACAGCCCGGGCTGTGCATGTGCCTTGTGTCATGTGTCGCATGCCTGTTCTCATCCGTCACCACGGACCCCGCAGAGAAACGCAACAGGATTCAGCAGGGAGCGGCGCCGCACTTAGCCCGCTGTTTGAAGCCTCCCGCAAAAAGAAAAGGGAAAAAGGTCCTGATGGTGGGCTGTTGGATCTTCTGCGGTCTCAGAGCGTGACCTGAGAGTTGATTCCGCTGATTCAGCATCAAAGTGCCCTTTGTGACATCACTAGGCTTGCAGAAATGTGCGCCTTAGTGCTAGCTTGCTGGAAAAGTGGATGCAAGTTCAAGGGGCGGTCTTTGTTCAATCTGGTTGCTGATAGGCCAGAGAACCTGAGCACAACACGGGACTTCTAGCGTGTGTGTGTGTGTGTGTGTGTGTGTGTGTGTGTGTGTGAGTGTGTGTTTGTGCGTGCGTGTGTGTGTGGCTGCAAGACTGCGAGCTGGATGGGAGCAAGTAAAGTTGCTGCAAACATCCTCTTAAAAAAAAAGCGGGGGGGGGGGGGGGCGGGGCAGGGTGCTGAACTGCCCTGAACGCAGCATAGCAGCATAGCAGCATTTTTGCGTTCATGTGTCCAGACCCCCTGGATCCTATGGACCCTCTGAACCCTCTGGAACCCCTGGACCCTCTAGACCCCCTGGAAACTCTGGACCCCCTGGACCTTCTGAACCCCTTGGATCCCCTGAACCCTCTGAACCCTCTGGAACCCCTGGACCCTCTAGACCCCCTGGAAACTCTGGACCCCCTGGACCTTCTGAACCCTCTGGATCCCCTGAACCCTCTGAACACTCTGGAACCCCTGGACCCTCTAGACCCCCTGGAAACTCTGGACCCCCTGGACCTTCTGAACCCCCTGGATCCCCTGAACCCTCTGAACCCTCTGGAACCCCTGGAAACTCTGAACCCCCTGGATCCCCTGAACCCTCTGGAACCCCTGGACCCTCTAGACCCCCTGGAAACTCTGAACCCTCTGGACCCCCTGAACCTTCTGAACCCACTGGAAGCCCAGGGCCCTCTGGACCCCCTGGACCCTCTAGACCCCCTGGAACCTCTGGAACCCTCTGGACCCCCTGGACCTCCTGGAACCCCCTGGACCTCATGGACCCTCTGGAACCACTGGAACCCCCTGGACCCTCTGAACCCCCTGGACTCCCTGGAACCCCTGCACCCTCTCTAGATGCTCTAGAACCCCTGGACCCTGTGGACCTCCTGTCTATGGCCCGGCATGCAAGGGAGTTGGGGGGGGGGGGGGGGGGGGGGTCTGAATAAGGCCATGTGCTGTTTAACAATGCAAGTTAGCGTCACCTAGACCCTGCATGCTGCATTGGACTTGTTTTTTCGCCCCTGCAGCATCTCTGCCACGCACATGTAGGCCCCCTCGCGAACCCCATGTCAGTGTAATCAGCTCATAAGTTCTAACCCAAACATCCCATAATGCCCCTGTCTACCCCACCCCCTCCTCACCCTGCACTCACTCACTCGCAATGCACAACTGCGATTGCGGAGGAAGCAGCAGCAGCAGCAGCAGCAGTCGAGCCAAAGCGCGCGCGCAGGCACGCACTGTGCACACTTCTCGTGCGCGCAAGAAAAGTCTGCGCGACACCTTGAGAAGAAAAAAAAAAAATCCGCACCTTCACGCAGAAACACACACACGCACGCACGCACACGAGAGCGCGCGCCAAAAAACTCACCAGTTGGGTTCTTGTTTTTCTTGAGGCTCCTGCCACAAAGACACTGCAGCATATGCGATCCTTTGCTGAAAATGTTGCTCCAAATAAACCGCATGGATTTGGCCGAGACGGGGGAGGAGGAGGAGGTGGTGGTGGTGGCGGAAGACGAAGAGGAGGAGGAGGAGGAGAAGGAGGCGGGAGACGAGAGGCGCTCCAGATGCGGCAGCAGCAGCCTAAAATTCACCCACCGCATGGGGGCTGGTCCGCCCCCCTGTTTGCATGCCAGCAGAGCCGGCCAGCTGTCGGGCTCCGCTAGGCAGTGCTTGCTCCTGCCGATGTGCACCATAGACAGGAGGAGCAGGAGCAGGCAGCCCGGCCACTCGCCCGCTTCCTCGCCGCCCGCTTCCTCCGCGAAGTCGGGTGGGAGCAGCAGCAGCAGCGGCAGCAGCCGCCGCACGTATTCCGCGTCGTCGTCCCCGTGTGGCAGGAAAAGAGCGACCGCTGCAGCGGCGGCGGTGGCGGTGGCGGCCGGGGCGCTTCTCTCCTCCGGCAGCCCCAGCGGCCGGTGGTCCTCAGCGGTGGCGGCGGCGCAGGAGGAGGAGGAGGAGGAGGAGGATCGATCGCTGCTGCTGCTGCTGCTGCTGCTGCCGCTGCTGCAGGTGTTGGTGCTGCTGGTGCTGCTGGTGCTGCTGGTGTTGGTGCTGCCGCCCGGCCGCCGCGGCGTGAAAAGCCCCCGAGCGCTCCTCTTCAAATGGCGTCGTCTGCTGCCGGGGAGAGGAGCGGCGGCGGCGGCGGAGGAGGAGGAGGCGGACGGGCATGCGGCGGCGGCGTCAGCGTGAAGTCGTCGGTACGCGGCGGCGGTGGCGGCTGTCGGCTTCTGCACAAAAAACCATTGCATATTAGTGGGGATTTGTCAGGGGTGGTGGTGGTGGTGGTGGTGGTGGTGGGTTTAGGGGGGTTTGGCCGGTGCGTCCCTCCGTCCGTGCGTGCGTGTGGGTGGGTGGGTGCCAGGGAGGGGGTGGGCGGGTGAGTGGGTGCCGGGCGTCCGTCAGAAAGTCGGTGGCATCCCTGCGCCCTGCGCGGTACAGCCAGGCAAGTACTGCAGCAGGGGGGGTGGCGGTGAGGGGCTGGCGGGGGGGCTCCTTTCCAAACACGCGCGCACACTCGCGAGGCGCACACGCTCACACAGTGCGCACGCACACGCGCGCACTCGCTGGCTCGCTACGGATGCAGAAATCCTTCAACCCCGCGTCAGTCCTCTGATCTCCGGCGGTCAGTGGGAGCGCGCGGAGCGGCCAGCAGCCAATCACTGCGGGAAATAACACGACGAAAAAAATAGAAGTCTCCGGTGTGGAGTCCGCACAGTTTTTAACCGTCCTCTTTCGATGTGGGTGTGTGTATAGGGGGGGGGAAAGTCCTTATGAATATTTCATTTGCGTTTCGGCCTCCACTTCTTAATAATCCATAAGCTCCAATGCGCCAAGACGCTGCTGCTGCTGCTGCTGCCGCCGCCGCTGCTGCTGCTGCTGCTGCCTGGCTCCTCTCCCCCTCCTCTCACCTTGCTGATGGACTGCGGTTCTTGCCTAGTCCAGTAGACGTAGACTAGAAGAAGTGGAAAGGGGAGAAGAAGACTGAGAAGAAAGGAAACAAGTAGTGCTGGTCCAGCCCCTCTCGTTCCTGTCTCCTGCCTCCGGGGTTCTTCTTCGTTGGGCAGCGTCGTTGGGGACGACCGTCGGCCGGTGGGGGTGCGAGGAGGAGGCGCACTGAGCGTCTCGCGAGCAGCACCCAGCAACAAATGGGAGAAAGTCAGAGCGACGCACCTGTTCCGTTCCGCTTTCACAATAAGAGAAGCGCGCCGTTCGTTCCCAAACTCAGCGGGTGTCTGAAGTTTTGCGTCTCTCTTTGAAAGCAGGGTACGAGTAAATATGAGGTCAAATTAGTTCTCAATAAATCAAAATGATCTGCCTTCATGGTTTTGTTTTTCAGCGACACGAATGCCGTCTTTTAAAATTTAATTAGTTTCATTTGTTTGTTTGTTTTCGTTCAACAACTCAAACGACAGCTTTGGGTCGAAAAAAAAGAAGGCTACATTTTGCTCAAACTGAAATACAGAGGAGAAAATAATGTTGATTACAACACAGCAAACTATGCACATCCAAGGAAAATGAAAAATTCCTGTGCAAGGTGTTAATGGGGACTGCCAAAATAATAATAATAATAATAATAATAATAATAATAATAATAATAATAATAATAATAATAATAATGATGATAATAATAATAATAATAATAGCAATAATAATAGCAATAATAATAATACATTTTCTTAAAAGAGCATTTTTCAAAGTCCTAAAAGGCACTTTACAAAAAAATAAGAGGTTAATAGGTAAAACAAAAATATACCAACAAATAAATCAAGAATCTAGAGAGTAATACGAGAAAACAGGGAGGTGAATAACAATTGTTGCTAATAAGTTATATTAAAACAGTAATTAAGCATGATTATGTTTATTGGACATTTGTGCTATAAAGTATCTTACGAACAAATTTGTTTGTTTTGCTTTGCTTTGTCGAAACACAAATGAGGGCCGTTATGAATACTTAATGGATTTTGTTTTTAGAAGGACGACGTGCTTCCGGTTTACAGAATACCCCACCCACTCCCGCCCACAGTCCGCACGAGCCGCTTACATGGGCACGTGGTTCGGGCACCGAACGACTGCATTGCTTGAGCCGGAAGACGTTGAACACAGGTGTATCCAGTTGGAGTGAATAAACAAATGAGTATAGTTTATAAACAAGTGTTTTAGGTTTATTCCAACCAAATAGAAATTACTTTATTACTCAATCGCCAACTCTGCATATAATTCAAATGGTTTTGAAAGAGTTGCAAACTGGGCATTTGTGATCAGTATAATTAGCTAAACACAGGTACACTGATGGTGGAATTGTATTTGCCAAACACTATTGAAGTATTTGAAAAGGTTGAGAGGTGCAGAACTTGGCCTCGCAGTGAAGATACAAGATTTTATGTTTATACTTTTGTAGATAAAAAGATTTAAAAAAAACAAACAAAAAAAAACAGGACTCCTACACATTTTCATGCATCAGATTTGCTCAAAGATTTGCTCAAAATCCTCTTTTAGAGTAACTACAATAATTAAACACATTTCTTAAGGTATTGCATAACACATCAAATCACAGTTTGGACATTCTGTTCCCGTTTGGACATTCTGTTTTTCACTTTAGTCTTTTCCAATCCATCCCATCAAAGCAACTCCATTCTGCTTGCCTGCTTTGATCAGACTGGTTATGTATAGAAACCCCTGCTTGCCACTCATTCCCTGCCAGATTATTATTTACCTTTCTGCACTCAAGACTAAAGACTGTCATCAACCTTGCCTGCCTCCGACCAAACTGTCCTGCCTGATTTCTGATGTCCTGCCTTTGACCAGCCTGCCCTGCCTGATTCTTGATGTCCTGCCTGATTCCTGATTAAAGACACTTCAACTTAACCTGTGTGTCAGCTGTACTGTAATTGGGTCCAAAACGCAAACAGAAACACAAGATGAACTGCTTGCAGCTTTTGCTGTAAAACTCCTAAAGGCAACAGGCAACACCCAGTGCCTCCTCCTTTTGTTCATTGACAAAATGTAGACAGAAAAGTACATTTAAAAAAAAAAATAAAGAAAAACCTCAGGGACAACGCAAGTGAAAACATTTCAGGCAATAAGACCGCAATATAAAAGTGAAAAATCCAAATCAAAACAAAAATCTGAAATGAAATGAGCTGGGAGAGTTTGAAAACAGTTCATGCGGTATCACACTCTTCACACAGCCCTCTTGTTTTGTCAGGGGATTAATATCAGGACAAAACTTGTTACTCAGCAAGAAGCCAACCATTGCAAGCCGCGCCAGCTTGGAGCCGCCTCCCCACTTTGCTGTTAGCCAAGATGAATGAATCCTGCCTTGAATGGGGCCACATCACCACATGATGAATCAGTTGCATGCGCAGAAAATCTAAGAGGCTCATTTGGACGTAGAGGGCCTGTGTGCAGGGGAGCCTGTGGAGGGCAGGTATTATTTAGAATGTAATTATTTATTTGTTTATTTATTTCACTCCATGTCCTGTCAGCAGAGGTGGAAAGTAAACAAGTGGAAATACTTGACTACTTTATTAAGTAGATTTTTCAGGTATCTGTGCTTTACTTGAGTTGACAACTTTTTACTTTTACTCCCTTAATTCCCTTTAATTCTATTAAAATTAATTCACATGTTATTTTCGTTGCCGGTGCTTGAAATGGAGCAATTCGAACTCTAGTGTTGTGTAGCAAAATATAAAACTGGGTCATATTTTAGAGGGAGATTATTTTGGAGTACCTCAGCTTTGGTCCCTGTTCAGTACGTTTTTAGTACATAGAAAAATAAAAAATGTAAAAAAAAACAAAACAAAACATTGCTAGTCAGTATCAAAAGTGTACAACAAACATTCAATAATGACTCAGTGGTCATAGCTACTACTGATCATAGTTTGGTTGTGCTGCAGTTGAAAATTCAAGTAAATTGGTAGTAGTAAAGCTGTTTAAAATGATGCTCCTGCAAGACGTCTGGTCAGTTCAGTCCAGATTACTCTCTCACAACTTTCTCATTCATTCATCTTCCATACCCGCTTCTTCCCGAGCTCAGGGTCACAGGGGTCTGCTGGAGCCCCTCCCAGCTGTCATAGGGCGAAGGCAGGGTGACACCGTGGACAAGTCGCCAGTTCATCGCAGGGCCACATAGAGACAGACAACCATTCACACTCACATGCACACCTACGGACAATTTAGAGTCTTCAATTGACCTCACATGCATGTTTTTGGAGTGTGGGAGGAAGCCGGAGAACCCGGAGAGAACCCACGCAGACACAGGGAGAACATGCAGACTCCACACAGGAAGGCCCCAGGCCCGGAATCGAACCCATGACCTTCTTGCTGTGAGGCGGCAGCGCTAACCGCTAACATTTTACTGTTTAGTTGAGCATATTTCAGAACCTGTGCTTTCTCGCTTTTCCTTAAGGAGTTGAAAAGTACTTTTACGAAAGTTTTTGTTTTTGTTTTTTGTTTTTTTGTTTTTTTTACACAAAAATCCGTGCTTTTACTTAAGTACAGAACGTGAACACTTTTGCTCGAGACCACACGGGGCAAACCAGACGGGTCATCTCAGGATCCAATGATCTCTTTCCCAACGACGGCTATTCACCTGATGACCACAAGGGGCACTAGTTGGCCAGCGTGACGTCGCCACGACCGAAATTACGGCGCACGACGAGGCGGAAGGCAGGCAGCCAGGCAGCCGAACCCCTGAAAGCAGCACCGGGTGGGCGAACAGCTCCGGCCGGAGAGGGGCGGGACGGGTAAAGTCTCCGCTTTAATATTCAAGTCGTGTTCGGTTCTGACGCTTTTCTTTTCTTCTTCTTCTTCTTCTTCTTCTTCTTCTTCAAAATACTTCAAGGTTGGGACGGTATGCGCGTTGCCTTCTCTTGGATATGGAGCGACCCCCCTCTTGGTAGGGAGAGCCCAGGAAAGGGCTTAACTTTGCGGGCTACGCTGCCCGCGTCTTCCGCCGAATCCCTGTTGAGATGCGACGACACGCGTTATATAAATCATATGATCTCGGATGCGTCTCGGCGATCGACTTCTTCAGGCGAAAACGTCACCGGTTTGGAGTTGTCTTTGCTTAGCCGGCGTAACGATAAACTTCACGCTAGAAAACGGGTGATTTTCAAAAAAAAACAAACAGGTCCGCCAGTTGTTGTATGGTTATTGTCGTTGGACCGTTTCGGCCACAAAAACGCAAAATAGTGGAGCAAAAACGTGCGCTTGACGCATGCGTACCCCGGTTTTTTGTTTGTTTTTGTTTTTTGTTTGCTTGCTTATGCGACGAGTAAACGCAACCAAAACAAGACAAATTGGTGTTGATGTTGCGCCGTGTTCCGGGGGGGTGGGGGGGTGGGGGGGTTAAGATTTATAAAAAAAAATAAATAAAATTTGAGTGGAAATAGAAAGAGCTGATGTGGAGAACAGCGCTAGAACGAACCCGCCCGTTACGTTGCAGTGCCTTTTTAATGTATTGTTCTGAATTCTCAACGAACTCCTTTACTGTTCTGTTTCAAAAGTTAACCCCGGACAGAAGTTACCAGCGAAGCAGCGCGTATTCTTTACACGGAGGCTAAACAGAGAGCTAAATGTAAACTTTCATGCGTGTATTGTTTTTCCACCCATAAGTCACAGTGGTCCTTGTCCTTGTGCGCGACATCATCAACAAGAAAGATCTTCCTCTTTGCTCTCTTTCAAGCTCAGACGTCGTCATCATCTTCATCATCTTCATCTTCATCACCACCATCATCATCACCATCATCTGCATCATTATCGTCGCCAACCGAAACTCTCCTCTCCTCCCCAGGCCGAAGAGGACAAGCGTTGCAGGAGCCATGGTGGACCTCAGCAAGTGGCCCGTGTTCTTCCTGTTGACTCCGGAGGAGCTGGCCTCGGTGCGGCAGGCCTGCGTGTTCGGCATCGCGGCCAACGAGGCCATCTACGTCACGGCCGACGACGAGGTGAGCCGGAATAAGAATTAAAGTATGAAAACAATCAGTTTCAAATTGTTGATGTAATTGAATTAGCCTCAACCCAGTGTTATAAGACGTTCCGGAAATGCAGCCGTTTGTATACATCACGCTTAACCACAATGGCGAACTGATTCATGTTCAATTCAGCACTTGGTTTTATTGACCGGTTCTCTCCGGTTTTCTCATCTAAGTGTCAAATCATTAAAAACTTCTATAAAACCCTTCTGTTGTTCTATCTTAATTGCCCGTTACTCTGGTTTGCCAGACACATCCGCTGCTGAGCAAATTTGTTAGACCGACCATGGAATTGTCTGTGAATTTTCATATTTTACCCGACGATAGCAGAACAAATAGCTATTTCTTGATGAAAATGTCAAACTCTTCAGTTATTTTCTATCACTGTCCCGAACTGAGAAAAATGAGTTTGAGTGGCTTGAGTGGTATGTATTCAACTTCTCAAAGAAGCCCATTGAGTCAGATTCAACTTCCAACTTTTGATTCAAGACGTTGAAAACCAATGTTTATTTTTCCCCTCGTGTGCTTTCCCAGGTGTTTGCGTTGGGCTTGAACCACGGCGGCTGCCTGGGCACCGGGGACGGCTACAGCACCATCGTACCCAAGAAGCTGGACTCCCTGCAGGGGAAGAAGATCGTCAGTCTGAGCTACGGCAGCGGGCCTCACGTTCTGCTGGCAACCGAGGGTGCGTTTGACCTGACGCTTGCTGCGTTTCCGTGACTTCACAAAACCTAAGTATCGCAATAAAACTGGTCGTGGAAACGCCTCAAACCTCTCAAATGTGGCGAAAAGGTTGTGATGCTCTCATGAGGTGGTTTTTCCAGACGTATCCATGTATCGCAAAAGCGTCATGGAAACACCTTTTTCGCATTTACATGTCAGCAGACGTGACGTACGGGGTCACGTGACCAGTTCGCTTCAAATGAAAATGGCGCGTCGCGTTTGGACGGAGGAGGAGACAGAATATTTTTAGTCTCCGAATGATAACAGCGGCAGCGGCAGTCGTGACATCTGTAATAAATGTTTTGCTCTTCCATCCTCCTTAAAGTGGGGTCGCGCGGGACGAGATTTTACCAGAATTACGGCGTGTGCGCTTCACACCGTTCAGTGGAAACACCTGAAAATGGCAATTGTGCTTTGTCGAAGTTTTAGAAATACCGCTTTTATTTTGCGAAAAACTGTCACAGAAACGCCGCAGCTGCCGACCTGACGTAGGTCAGCGCCGCCTCCAGCAGCGTAGTTTCCCAATTTGTAATCAATAAATGAAACGTGATGAATTTTCAGCAGGCCCAGGAGAGCCATGTGCGTCCTTATCTTAGACCATAGGTGTCAAACTGGCCCGCAGTGACTTTATATTTGCCCCCCCGCGAGCCCAATACAAAATCCAGACTATAGCTTCTAGCCGGCTGCTATTATATACAGCACATGTACCGCTAATACTACAAATCCCAGAATGCTCTGCTGGTAATTTGGCGCGTCAATCAAGACAGGACATTCATTGAAGGGTATTATTATTATGACTTCATTGGTTTATTGATGTTATTTTTATCTTTAAATGTATTATTAGCCCGTGGAAAAAATGTTACTGTTGGAATTTAAATCAGAAGGCTGCAAATTAAAATGAGGCGTACAATTTTTATTTACAATTCATTTTGATGAGTTGTTTTTGTTTTTTTTTCTTTTGTTTTTTGAAATAGGATTTTGCATATGTGCAAAATGAGTTTATTTTATAGTTGTTCCATATTCAGGTTGAAGCAAAACATGTTTGGGTCTGTATGAAAAAGTTCACTGTTCTGTTTTTTCAATCAATTTCAATGTCGGCCCCCCGACTTTGTCTGACACCCCTGATCTACTGTAGCTGCTCCTCTTGCCCAGAAATAACAGGGTTTTTGGGAGACGTCCAAGTTTTGCCCACCGCCGTTGGTCAGCTTCTACACTTGAGTCCCGATGAAAACTTATCTGAACGCAGCGGCCCCACTCTCTCATCTTAAAGCCCATTGCTGTATCTCTGAACCCAACTGCAGACGGACTGCTGTTCGCTTGGGGCCAGAACAGTCCGATGGGGACAGCCTCCACCAGTCCAGTCATGTCCCCGGTGCTGGTCACGGGCAACCTGCAGGGCAAGAGAGTGGTGGAGGTGGCTTGCGGCTCGCATCACTCCCTGGCCCGCACACACGATGGAGAGGTGAGACGTTTTATCTGTGACGGGACCTAAAAATGTTGAGCCGTGCGGCCGCCGTCCAGGGGCCGGCCGTCCACTTTCGCTGCGACTCGGGAAGCACAAATCAGTCAGTGGTTTGTTTCCGCTCCCTGGTTGGGACGGATCGCTGGAGTGCCTCGACAACAGCCACCTCCAGCTCAGAGGTGCTAGTGTCGAGTCTAAGCAGCTTATTTTTAACCCTACAGGGATCTACGGCTAATTAAACTGCGTGTGTGTGTGTGCGTGCGTGCGTGTGGGTGCATGCGTGCGTGCGTGTGTGTGTTTGGCTAGCAGGAAAAGCTGCTAGCTTGATATTGCCAGCCACACAGTCTTGGTGAGACACTGCATGATTTGGTATCCATCCAATATTGGGGCCAGTATCACCAGTACTGATATGTATCTTCAGATTTCAAAATCTGAATGAAAAGTGTTTATGTGATATTTTTTTCCCCCTTGTGGATTATTTATTAGTTTGTACATTTTAAGTAAATAAAAATAAAATAACTCAAACACACTTTATATTCCTCAAAATAGCCACCTTTCATAAAAATCATATTTAGAGTTATTGAACGTGTTTTTCTTTGCTGCATAATTATATATATCTTGCTCATAATATTTGATAATATTTTCGTATATCATAATATTTATTCAGTATAGAGAAAGAAAGAAATTGCATGAGAAGGTGTGTCCAAACTTTTGACTGGTCGTGTATATATTTTATTCCAACTCAGGTCGGGACTTTAATGCATTCATTTGATAATTAATGCACAAAAAAATGAAATTCTGTCGTGTTTTATTTTATACCTGAGACAGCACCGAGACCAGCATTACTATCAATATCTGGAATATTTGGAACTTTGCACCATCAGTCATAGTTTTTATTGGATGTACCGCCCGTGCTTGCTCGATGTTTATTCGCAGGTTCAAAACGACTGTGAGGGAAAAGTTTGACACTTCAAAGAAAGGTTTACACTGACCTGCCTCGACCAAAAATGAGGAGACGAACAAATGATTGGGCGACTGACGGCGTTAATCAATGTAGTCTTTGTGACGTGTTCCCTCGCCTCCAGGTGTTTGCCTGGGGCTTCAACAGCTCTGGCCAGCTGGGCTCTGGCTGCACGGGCAACCAGCCGTCCCCCCGGAAGGTGACGTTCGCCCTGCAGGGCAAGGTGGTGGTGGGCGTCAGCTGCGGGCAGACGTCGTCCATGGCGCTGGTGGACAACGGCGAGGTGAAGGAACGACACTCACTGGGGCAGGGGGTGTTGTGGGAGAGGTGCACTTGGAAGTGCCGCGTTTGTCATATTTTTTCCCTCTCAGGTGTACAGCTGGGGCTCCAACAGCAACGGGCAGCTGGGGCTCGGCAACAACTGCAACCAGCAGAGGCCCACCCGCGTGTTGGCGCTGCGGGGGGTGTGCATCCAGCAGGTAAGGAGTGAAACTGACAGCGCTAAAGTCCCTTTGTTACTGATTAGGATGGTGATTAAATATGTCCCAAATCAAATACAAACACACAAAAAGTAAACAAATCACCAACCACAGTGATGAGAATATTCAGATCTGACATTGGCTGCGTTTCCATGACCCCTAGAATTGCGCGAAACCTAAATATCGCAATAAAAACCTGGTCGTGGAAACTTGGAAAAGCCTCTCAGATAGGGCTGAACGGTTTTGACGCTCTCATGAGGTGGTTTTCCAGACGTATCCATATAGAGGTGTATGGCAAAAGTGTCACGGAAACACTTTTTGTCGCACTTACACGTCAGCGGACGTGACGTACGTGGTCACATGACCAGTTCACTTCCAAGTGAAAATGGTGTGTTATGTTTGGACGATATCTTTTTACAAGTAATCAAAGAGAAAAATATAACAACCGTTCTGGACAGCAAACAACATGCAAAGGAACTAGAAAGGGAAATGAGGGACAATGTGACACTCAGGTGGAGGAAAAGGTTGGACCAAGGCACAGACTCAGAGTGGGAGCTAACTTTTCACTGTTTCAGTTGCTGGTACATGATGAAAGGCAGTGGGGCAAATCCTGATGACAAAAAAACAACTCGGAACTAGGATCGTAAAAGAATTCAAAGAAGCGCTTTAGAACAACAGCCTGACAGGAGTTACAGCTGAGATAACTGCAGCGATCTGGTGGCTTTAAAAGCGGAGGGCTAATGAGGATGAAAAGCGTCAGGCGTGTGACGATCTGCAGCTGCCTGCACCTGAGACCTGTAAGACAACTGGCCAAGACAGGCTTGGACAGTTGTGGACATGACAGAGAAGGGCTTCCTCAAAGCGGGGTCTCGATTTAACAAAACTATGAGATTTGACAGGATTTACGGCTTATGCACTTCACACCATTCAATGGAAACACCTGCAAATCGCAAATTGTACTTTGCCAAAATTTTAGAAATATCACTTTTATATTTTGAAAAACTGTAATGGAAACGCAGCCACTGGGGTGCGTCACCGAAAGAGGGTCCCCTCTGGATTCTAAACCCAGGGGAAAACAAGTTCCCCCCTTCTATACTTTCTGAGGTGGGAATAAAATGGCGCATGTGCCCTATATTTTGGCTGTGTCTCAATTCAGGGTCTGCGTCCTTCGAAGCATGCATTTGAAAGGAAGTTGCGTCATAGCACTGCGCGAAGGCTTGTCCCAATTCCCAAAAGTCCAAAGGACGCTCCAAATGCACCCTCGAAAGTGACGGTGACGCAACCAGGAAATACGCCAAAGGCTAAACCGTCCCGTGTGGTTACCGGGGAGGCGGGGTTTGGTTCGTCGTTGTCGGCCGGGTCCTTGGGAGAACGCTTCCTTCAGACGGAGGACGCTTCGTTCGAAGGATGCGGACCCTGAATTGAGACTCAGCCTTTGTCCCTCATCAGGTGGTGTCGGGCTACTGCCACTGCCTGGCGCTCACCGACCAGGGGCTGCTCTACGCCTGGGGCTCCAACACCAACGGGCAGCTGGGCACTGGCAACAGGAGCAACCACTTCAGCCCCGTCAAGGTCATGGCAGACAAGGGGAGGTGAGGGCCGGGCTCCTCTGGCCGACACTTTCCTTTTCCTGTTTGGGTTTCCCCTTCCTGTTTCCTGTCCCCCCACCTCCCACCCCGTCTGCACGTCACTCGCTGATCTCCTTTTCACGCAACAGGAAATGACAACAAATGACCACTGGCGGGCTGTTTTGCCCAGTGTTGGCTGGTAACCAGTGACATGTAACATTGTTACGTAATTTTAATTACAAAATAAAGATAATTGTAATCTGTTGCATTACACATTTTTTTGTCCCCCCCCCCCAAAAAAACCAACATACTATAGGGTATGTCGATTTTTCAGACTTTTCAGATTTTTATCCGATTTTCCAATTTTTTTTGACCCTGGAAAAACATTGATTTTTCCAATTTTCAGACACGTTGACATTTTGCTTGGGACAGCGCTGTCTCATGCTAAGCTGTGCAGAAAAGGGGATTACTGTAATTAAATTACAGTTACTTGTTGAATTATTCATTCATGATTACACTTTTAATTACATCTGACCAACTTTTATGAAAAAAAAAGGCTGGGCTTTATGATCCATAAATGTTATTATTATTGTTGCTTTGCATGGTTTTATCGTGCGCGCACACACACACACACACACACACACACACACACACACACACACACATTTGAAAAATGTGGAAAAATGTGGACAGTTGCAATTTCAATGGGGTTCATTGAGTGCTAAAAGTTAAATGGTTGGTTTAGCAGGCATGTTTGATGATGTTGATTTAAAAGATGGCAGGTTGTGCTGCCCTGATTTTGTGTCTCAGAATGACCTTGCGAGTTTGACCTTGTTATGGCTATTTATTACCTGTGTTGTTTTGTTGTTGTTGTTATTTTGAGTAGTGCTGGAAGCTCAACACTGTCAGGTCGAAACTGGAAACTGCTGGGAACATTTTAAAAAATGTAGAAAAGTAATCTAAATGTAATCAAGTGTAATTAGTTACATTACCTTGACACAAGTCATTGAATTAGTCACGCTACGATTACATTTTCAGTCGGGTAACTTGGTAATTGTAACGGTTCCCTCGCACTGGTTTTGGCAGGATCGTGGAGGTCGCGGCGTGCCATTCGACATACACCTCAGCAGCCAAGACCCAAAGCGGGCAGGTAAGCAAGCGGAAAAGTCTGATCTCATTCCAGTTCGGCAGCGACTCAACCTAGGTCGCGGCTCCGGTGTCTGTTCTGTCCCACGGCGGCGCCCCCAGGTGTACATGTGGGGCCAGTGCCGCGGCCAGTACGTCACGTCGCCCCGCCTCACGCACTTCGAAAACACCGACGACGTCTTCACCTGCTTCGCCACACCGGCCGTCGCGTGGAGGCTCATGTCTGTGGGTGAGTGATAAAAAAAAAAAAAGGAGGGGGGGGGGGATTTGGGGGGGGGACCACCCGTGGAAGTGGGCAGCCGACAGACGACCGTCGCTCTCGCTGCAGGCTACGCCGACGGCATGACGGCGGCGGAGGCCCTCCGGAGGGAGTTCAACAACCCGCAGTCGTCGGACATGAGGTTCAGCGTGGACGGCAAGCACATCCACGTCCACAAAGCGGTGCTGAAGATCAGGTGCGGGAGCGAGAGCGGTCGAGCCAATGCCAATGCCAATGCCAATGCCCAGGTTCGGTACGTGTGCAAAGTTTGAACTGCAGTTCCTGTTTTGTCCTGTGGGCGGCGGCAGGTGCGAACACTTCCGCTCCATGTTCCGCTCGCAGTGGACGGAGGACCAGCAGGACGTGATCGAGATCCAGCAGTTCCCCTACCCCGTCTACAGAGCCTTCCTGCGCTTCCTCTACACCGACACCGTGGACCTCCTGCCCGAGGACGCCATCGGTCAGCGCCGGGCACACACACACACACACACACACACACTCTTAGTAGTGGTTTCTTCAGCCTCCATCGCTGAAGAAACCATTATTCTATTCTTACTTGTTTTATTTATTTTACTTTGTTTTTGCACCATTTTTGTCTATTTAAAATATAATAATTGCATTATTATATTTTAACATTCTCCAAACACCAAGCAGGACTGCAGCACCTCACATTTCGCAGCATGCTGTCTTCCAATGACGACAAAGGCTTTTGATTCTGATTCTTATGATGTGTGTGTGTGCGCGCGCGTGTGCATGCTTCCCGCAGGCCTGCTGGATTTGGCCACCTCCTACTGTGAAAAGCAGCTGAAGCACCTGTGTCAGCAGATCATCAAGAGGGGCATCACGGTGGAGAACGCCTTGACGCTGCTGTCCGCCGCCATGAAATATGACGCAGAGGTAGACTCAGCGCGCTCACTTGTCGCGCACTTCCTTTTTCTTTCCTGTCTCCGTCCCCTGCAGTCCCAATACATTTAATGTATGCAATGCAATTAATTAGTTTGGCGCAAAAAGTTTTTTTTTTTTTTTTTATTGCTTACGTTCAGCAAGACTTTAGTAGTAGTTCATAGCTTCTTCTGATTTTTTTTTTCCAACAAGACTTCCCCTCTGTACATTTTATATTAGTTAAATCTAAAAATGCAATTTATCATTACGAGAGCGTCACGCCTTTGTTTCAGCAGTTTAGATGTATTTTATGAAAGCTAACACGATGACAAACATGTTCTCGCACCAAAAGCATCTGCGCCGCCGTGCCACATCTCGCACCGAACGCGTTTCCGAGTGATGGCGTCCAGCGTGGCGCCTCAATTTGTTCACGCCAGGATTGCAAGACTGCGCGACAACCCAGGTGGTTTTGGATGTATTTAAAGAAAACGGTGAAACTAAACTCTTTTGCCCGTCTGAACTGCGTCTCAAGTAAGAACTGCGGGTATCAGACAAAATGCAGGTATTTAAAGTATACGTGCATGGTTTCAGATTTAAATCCACTTTATTATTTGACAGCCGAACTAAACAGTGTTAAAACCGATAGGTCAAGTTGACATTTCAAAATAAAATTCCGCACATTGTATATTATGATGAAAATCAACCGGAGCCACCGTGTTTTCCGATCATTGACTTCCTGCCTGCCATTGACGCATGAAGTGTGAAAAATAGAACAGCCGGGTATTTTTCCAAAGTATGAATTTGCACACTGGCTCTAATGGCCGCGGTCTGCTGCGGAGCCGTGACCGTGCCGCAGACGCTTTTGGTGTGGATTGGGGCTGAGAACGCGTGTAAACATCAGAAACTAAAGGTGGGCGGAGGTGGTGGGGGGGGGGGTGATGTGTGTACGTTCACTTGTTGCGTCCTTTTTTCTTTCTTTACCTCCCTCCCTCCTTGCTGAACGACCTCCCCTACTCGTCCCTGTTCCCAGGACTTGGAGGGGTTTTGCTTCCGCTTCTGCGTCAACCACTTGACCCAGGTGTCTCAGACAGAGGCCTTCTGGCTGGTGGACGGCGCCATGCTGAAGGAGTTCATCAACAAAGCCGGCCGCTGCGGTGCCTTCAAGAACTGACAGGTCTGTTGTTTTTGTTTTTTTTATACATGTATATGAATTTCCAGTTACTGCATCCTTCTCAATGTGTCGATACTTGGACGGTTTTGCCAATTACAGCTGTGGTTGCCCCCTCGCTCCGGCTAGACGCAATCCTCTCTTTCCGAGACTTCAAAGTCACGCTGGAACTCGGCTTGGAGGACCAATAGGAGTTGAGGGTGTTTGAGGCTTTCCACGCCGCTCACTCTGGGAAGTTCTCTGCTGTCTGGCCGCGACGGGGGCGGAGAAGAAGAGGGTCGCACAGTCTGCTGAAGGACTTGGCGACGACCCACAGGACTTGCACTGGCCACGACACCAGAACCACTGAGAACACAATTTTTTATTTGGAAAGGATCTGCGGCTGTGCTGCTTGTTTTGTTTTGCTTGTTTGTTTGTTCTTAAATCTATGTTCATATCTGGGGTTCTGATTCTAATGAGTTCAGTGCGGCCAACAGATGTCCAATTTCAAAACGACGGTTTGTTGTTGTCTTGTTTTTGAATTTGTGGTCGCACTACTCGTTCTCTACTCTCTTTTCACTCCCTGTCCCTCCCTCAGTCTGGTCACTGCCAGAATATCACTCATCCATGAAAATACAATAAAACCACTCAACAACCCGTGTGGCTCACACCCTCAGGTCTCAAACTCTACGGCAGAATGTCAGCCGTCATAAAGACATGCAGACACACTTCTTCTGCTTGTCATTATGGCCAAACAGGACGGGGGGTGGGGGGGGGATTGTTGTCCCAAATTCTTAGATTTTTCTTTCCTAAAACACTGGCAGTGACAGGGTGGTAAGACTCGAGTCTGTCGACAGCCCTCACTCACTCACTCACCCACTCACTCACTCACTGCAGCTGCAGACCTCTGGAAGTGAACTGAGGCAGGCCACGTGCAAAGACGTGCGAATGGCACGGCGGCAGTCTTGACAGTGACGCCTTCAGACTTTGGAAGCTCTGCAGCAACATGTGAAACGCTTCCTTGAATTTCTTTCAGCTGTTGCTTTTGAGGACCAAAGAAAATGCCTTTTTTTATTATTATTATTATTATTTTGTATTTACTTATTTTACTTTGAACAGCATGAGGCTGTGGTTGAGCTGACAGAGCGACGCACTTGAATGTTCCAATAAATTGTTTAGATTTACAAGTTGTGTCCTCACTGGAAGCTGGTTTACATTCAGGTGGTTGGCATTTTGACTGGGATTTTTAAAACAGTTTTTTGTCCGGGTTTTTTTTTTTTATATACAAAGCTATTGTCTGGCGTGATGCTGGTAGAAAAATAAAATTACTGCAAACCACCTCGCTTGTATTTCTGACAGAAACCCTACAAGAAACGATTGCGAGGTTTGGTTGCCATCTTCTGGACAAACTTTGTAAGGGAACAAAAACATTTTAACTATGGATGTATTTTTAAACAGGTCGAATTGAGGACAACGTGTCATTGCGTGTGGAAATGTGATAACACTGAATGCTAATGTAGAAGAAGAAGACGAAGAAAAAAACATTGAGCATTTGAAATTTTGCACGTTTAGAAAATCACAGGACAAAATGACTATTGTAAATAAATCATTGGCCTTTTCTCCATTATTCTTGATTTGCCAGCGCTGACTGATGAATATAAACATCACAAATACATACATTTAACGTATGCAATGCAATTATTTGGGTACGAATCAGATTTTTTTTTTTTTTTTAATTGCTTAGATTCACAAAGAATTTTGTACATTTAAGTTTGCCCAAATATTTCATAGCGTCGTAAGATTCTTTTTCCAAAGAGACATTTTTAAAATTTTAGATTAGTCAAATCTGAAAATGCAATTCATCATTACGAGAGCATCAAGCTTTTGTTTCACCAGTTTACATTTATTTCATGATAGCTAACATCATGACTAATATGTTTCGGTTCTTTTCTCTTTTCCTGAGAACGGATACAAACATTCGAAACTAAAAGTCAGGGGGGCACGTGTACGTCACGCCCACTTTATGACGTCGCTGGGTATTGCGGAACTGAGTGGGAATTTCGTCAAGTTTTGACAGTTCGTGACCGGAACGCATCAAAGCGATCTTTTTTTTCGCGAATAAGATATTTCCAAACACAACAACGAGACAGTATATTCAATTCCCCCAAAAGGGCCTAACCATAGAAAAATTCAATGGCTTTTAAAATTAAAAGTCTGATTTTGATGCAAAAAAAAAAGAAGTCAGAGTTATAATTCGATATAAATAAATTCAGCGTTAAAAATTCTAATTCAAAATCATATGGCACTGATTTACTTCCATACTAACCTTTAAAATTGGAACCTGAATCTGAGTGGGGGCTCTACATACGTTTCATTAGGAATTCTGTCTGCCAGCTAACTACACAGCTGCCTTCTTGATAACGTATCTGTATAGCTTGCAGAAGTCACCCATGGAGTTTTGATGCAGTAATACCAGTTGACGTGGGGGAAAGAAAAACAAATATGATTTATGGACAAGAAAAACCCCGTTCGGAATTCACTGACGACAAACATGCGTTACAATAGTAACTTTTCTTATTCTTATCAACCCGTTATCGGAGGCTTTTATTGTGAAGCAACCTGACCGGAAACGTGCCGTCTTACCACACATGTGGCCCTTTAAACTCTGATCCGTCTCGCCACCTCGCGATCTTTATTTTGCGCTCGCGAGCGGACGTCGCGCAACCCCCAACCCACGAGCCTTGTTGTATACCAATTATGGAGGGGCGGCTTCTTCCCTCGCGATCACCTGACGTCTCGTCACGTCGACGGAGTTGCATGGACGGCGGCGATGCGCCGAGCCGAGCCGGGCCGGGCCAGCCAAAGCCGGCTGGCGGCACGACGAGAGACAGCGGCACCCAGACCGACAGCAAAGTGCAAGGTGAGCTCTGTTTGGCGCACCTGCTCACGCAGAAATATAGGAGTGAATTATAGAAGTTCGTGAAATAGAAGATGTTGTGCGCCTGTGATGGCGTGATTCCGGCTCTTCCGCTGCGCGTACCTGAGGCCAGTTACGCGATTTACCGGTCGAGAGAGAGAGAGAGAGAGAGAGAGAGAGAGAGAGAGAGAGAGAGAGAGAGAGAGAGAGAGAGAGAGAGAGAGAGAGAGAGAGAGAGAGAGAGAGAGAGAGAGAGAGAGAGAGAGAGAGAGAGAGAGAGAGAGAGAGGCGAAGACACTTTCAATTTCCCAAACTCTACACACATATAGGAAAACAATAAACAAATCCAAGACATACACAAAGTGACATACCCTTGCATCATCATCCTTTATTTAAAAACAAACAAGCGACTTTCTCAAAGTTTAGAGGCCAGCGAGAAACACGTCTGTTGCACTGCAGCGATGTGTACCGTTTGCACTGAGTCGAGGGCGCACCAATGTGCAACACTATTATAGTCCCCCCCCCTACCCCCCTTCTCCGCTCGGAAACATTTGTTCCGCTGCCGATTGTTTCTTCTCCAAACGATGTCATAAAGCAAAAAAAACAAAAACGTACACATTCAGACTATATAGGATCATAAAAATCCTAACATCAACCACACCCATTGAAATAAAGTTAAGTTTCGGTATTTATTATCGGCTAACTGACTGACTGACCTGCAACAATGACTCTCGGCTCATTTTACTGCTGCCTGACAGGTCACGGCCCCATGCTGTCGGAGGCAAACCTGTTCACGCTGTTGAGTTTGTGGATGGAGCTGTTCCCACAGGAGCGGCCTGAAGACGAGCGCCTCAGCCAGGTTAGTGACTCAGATGTGTGACACGCCACACAAGTTTTTCCACCGCACTTGCAAAGCGCAAGCTTCTCAGCCACTCGATTCCCTCCCCAGGTGCACGGGATGGGTCTGGTGGTGGCACGGGACAGCAGGGTACTGGGCCTCCACTGCTCTGGCCCGGAGCTCCACGCTGGGCAGGCGGCCGTCATCAGTCATGGCGCTGATCTGGCCGACTGCCAGCTTTACTTCTCCAGGAGGCCCTGTGCCACCTGCCTGAAGATGCTCATCAACGGTGAGGCGATCGGGCTTAGCTGGGCTGGGCTGGGCTTGATGAAATAGAAACTGTCAAAGCTGCAGGCTTGTTTCTTATTGTGATTGATTGATTGAAATGTTTATTTCGAATGTAAGCCATTAAAAAAACAACAACGACATACAATTAAATTCAGAAAAAAAGTTTTAAGGAGTGAAAAGAAGCTTAGCTTATTTCTCCCACCCCTTCTCCACCCAGTATACATTCATATTACACACCTATTACACACCACCTACATATACACATACATATTAACAAGACAGACCTGCCAACACATACATACACACTCCTACACACACACACCCACACACATGACAATTATATATATATATTAAAACAAAACATCCAACTTCAGCATCACATATAAAACCGTAATTCTACAGTAAAAAGAAAGAACGTAGTGAAATGTTCCTAGGGATTGGTGACTTGGAAAAAAGGGCTTTTAAACCAACATTGATGATCCTGTTTTTTAACGGTCTAGTGTAAGGAAGCTTGGTATCTAAGGTAACATATATTGCATATATATGACACTGTCAGTCAGGCTTGCTTAAATACCGGGTGTCCTTAAAACAAGGCGGCACAAGAAGGCAGCTAAGTCGGAGCTTGGGATTTTTTATTAAGGTTTTACCAATATAAAAATAATAAATCAAGCCAAATTTTACACATTGCACCTTTAATCCTCATCCAGCCGGCGTCTGTCAGATCTCTTTCTGGCCCGGAGACCCCGAGGTCAGCCTGCTGAGGTCAAACCCCACCAAGTCGCGCACCCGCGGCGGCCCTTCCGAGGGCGTGGCGGACGAGGCGGCGCTGGACGCCACGGCCACTGAGAAGCTCAAGTCCAACTGCGGCACTCACATTGGCGTGCTGCTGGAGCCGCCGGCCGTGGGCCTGGCGCAGTTTGTGGACGAGACGTCCAGAGGGGGCGACTTCATGGAGAGGCTGGTGGACGACGAGCCGGGCTTGGACATGGAGGAGCTCTTCAACAGGTGGACTGCGTTAGAAGCTGCAGAGTTTTTAAAAACAAACTAACGAACGAACTTAAGAATAAAAAATCCCGTGTCTTCAGAGAGCGGAGCAGACACCTGAAGGATTTCTCCAGAAGGTTCCTGGTCCAGGCAGCCAGACAGCACAGGGACATTCTCTCCGGAATGGGGCTGGAGAACTTCTGCAGGGAGCCGTGCTTCTCCAACCTGAGGAACAACATGAGGACGCTGGTGGAGGTTCTGGCTTCGGTGGTGGCGGGGTTACCGCAGCAGCACTACGGCTTCTACAGGTCAGAGAAGTCCCATTGCTGTAGGAGACCAAAAGAAAATCACTCAGCTTTATCATGGTCCTGGTATCCCCCCCAAACACACACTGAGGAAGGAAGACTTGGTTGTGTTTGGTCTTAGATGCCTGTCAGTGACATGATTATTGAATAATTGTTTGAGATAGACACTTGGGTGTTGTTGTTGGTTTCCTTTTTTTTGTGTTGTTTCACAGCAAGAAGGTTGTGGGTTTCATTCCCTTGCCTCGGACCTTTGTTTTGTTTTTTACTTTATTTGTATTGTTTTTTTTCTGTGTAAAGACAAAAACAATGAACAACTTAAAATACATGCATAGACCATAAACATGAGACAGGGTCATCTACAGCTAAATGAAATGCCAGACATTGTTCAAAATGGAAGGCAGACTGAAAATGAGCTGACAAATGCGGGTGGAGGAGGGAGGGGTCCACGTGCTCACAGCAGCTGTCCTGAGAGGTACCAAAGCTGCGATAGGCTCCAGCAGACTCCTGCAACCCTGCGTGCAGGAAGAAGCGGCTGTGGAAAATGGATGGATGAATGGAATTATCCTGGCCCTCAGTGTGTCACTTTCACTCTTTTACCGTCTCCTCTTCTGACTCAGGGACCCGCGGCCGACCCCGGAGCCGTCGCTGGCCAAGGCCCTGCTGGCCCACCGCCACGAGGGGGTCTCCCAGGAGGCGGCTCGCCACTGCGTCGTCCAGGCCATTCTGCTGTCGCTGCGAACAGGTTGGGCTGCTTCTTTCCCGACAGTCATCAGTTTCGAGCCCCCCGCCCCGCCCTGAGGGGAGGCAGGCAAACGTATTCACAATTCGGAACTTAAGTTAAAACACGGACACTAATACAGATACTTGTAAAAAAAAAAATAATAATAATAATAATAATAATAATAAAACACTGATTCAACTCATTTACTCAAGTTCTGAAATGTACTTGAGTAAAAAGTAAAAATTAAAACCATACAATACCTACAATACACAAAAAAATACATGAAAAAACAATACATTTGTTGATAAGCCGAAGTACTGTGAAACATTCTCCCTCCAATATATGATCCAGTTTTATATTTAAATCCACAGTAGCATAGTTCAAATAGTCCCCTTCAAGCAGCAACTACAATAACAACTAAGATATAATATAATAAGTGAATTACTTTGAACGGAATCTGTTTTCCAAATGTAAGGAGGGATGAAAAGCGCAGATATTTTTGCACAAATGTAAGTAGGGGGGGTAAAAGTAAAAGTTGTCAGAAAAATAAATACTGAAGTCTTTTTTTTTTTTTTTCCAGAGGACCCTAAAGTGGGCGTGGGCGCCGTCATCTGGGCCAAACGACAGCACGTGAGCGGCCGCAATTCACCTCTGAATTCTGATTACTGCAATAATTATAATCATTTTTCTAAATCTCTCTGCGGCGGCAGGCCGGCAGCGACGGCACGGGCCGTCTGTACCTGGTGGGCTGCGGCTACAACGCCTACCCCAGGGGGTCCCTGTGCGCCGAGTTCCCACAGATGGACTACAAGCAGTTGGACCGGCAGTGGCGCAAGTACCGATACATCGTGCACGCCGAGCAGAACGCCCTCACCTTCAGGTTTGGCGCTGCAGCAGAAACGCAGAAACGTGCAAAGAAAATGAAAGGCGCATGCAGGTCGGCTGACGGAGCGCCGCGTCGCGCTGTGTTGTGTCGTGTTGTGTTGTGCGTTGACACGCAGGAGTCGCCCCATCAAGCCGGACGAGCCCACGATGCTGTTTGTGACCAAGTGCCCGTGCGACGAGTGCGTCCCCCTGATCAAGGGCGCCGGCGTCACCCACATCTACACCACCGAGCAGGACAGGGACAAGGACAAGGAGGACATCTCCTACCTGATGTTCAGCAGCCTGAGGAACGTCAACAAGTTCATTGTGAGTACAGCGTACTGGTGGGGGGGGTCTTCCCAAAGTGCGAAGTAACCAAATACTTTGTTACTGTATTTATGTATTATGTATTAAGTTTTTCTTTGTCTACATTTGTACACAAATGTGTGTAAGTTGTTCTTCTTACACTGGCAAAACATGCTTGTTGCTTTTGTGATTAAATATTGTAGTTAAATATTGCAATATTTGAACTATGCTGGTTTGTAGTTCAATATGAAATTGGATCGTATTTTAGAAGGAGATTATTTTACAGTACCCCAGCTTTGGGGTTTCTGTTTAGTACATTTCAGCACAAGATAAATCAAAAATGGAGAAAATAACATTGGCTATTCACATTCATTGTGTGTGTGTGTGTGTGTGTGTGTGTGTGTGTGTGTGTGTGTGTGTGTGTGTGTATATATACTACTGTATATACTACTGTTTTTACTTAAATGCATAAATGTGAATTCTTGTGCCACCTGCTCTTGCTAACCTTTGCACACTCTTGTGTCTCCAAAGTGGCAGAGAAGCCCCTCGCCATCCTCGCCGTCCTCTCCCCGCCACACGAGTAAGTCCCACATTTTCCTGAACGCACCTTCCGGGGGAGACGCCGGGGCGCTGGGCTGACTCCCCCCTCTACTCCCTGTCCTGCAGACGGCTGTGGCTGGAAGCACGGCAGGCTGTCTGGCCAACGGCACCAGGACCAGGACCAGGACCAGGAGGGGGACCAGCAGGACCATGGGGAGGAGGAGGAGGAGGAGAAGGAGGAGGGGCCCCTCAGCAAGAGGCTGTGCACGGCAGCACACAACTCTGTGAGCTGAGTGGAACCCTCCCCTCCCTCCCCTCCCTCCCCTCCCTCCCTCCCATCACCCACTGCATGCAGGCCCATGTCTTCGCCCCGCCCACTGCAGGCGGAACGCCTCACGGCTGCCGTCGTCGCTCGCCTCGTCGCCACTGTCCACCTTATTGCTGCGTCCACGAGGCACAGCTGGGTTCGTCTTCAATGCTCAGACCTCCCCAGCCCTCAACTTCACTCGATGCCCTCGAAGCTGCAGCGGGCGACTCCATCGACACGTTTCCTGCCTCCACTCGGCCCCCTCGCGCTTTGATAGCTCTGGTCTACCTCTGCCAGAGGGGGATTTTATTCATTTGAAAATGAAATCCTGCGCAATGAGTCAAGCCCCACCCATCACATGAGTATCAACAGGCGGAAAAATAACCGGTCAAACCCAATGGAGTTTAAAATGTAAATTAAATTTATTAAGGGTACATCCATTTTCAGTAGCCGCTTCTTCCTGCACTCAGGGTCTCGGGGGGTCGGCTGGAGCCAATCCCAGCTCTCATGGGGCGGAAGTCACCGAGTCACCACATAGAGACAAACAACCATTTGCACACACACACACCTTACGGACATTTTAGAGTTCCCAGTTCACTTCACATGTATGTTATTGGAGTGCAGGAGGAAGCTGGAGAACCCAATGCAAACTCCACACAGCAAGGCCCCAGGCTCGGGAATCGAACCCACGACCTTCTTGCTGTGAGGCGGCAGTGCTAACCACTGCACCGCCGTGTGGGGTAAATTTATCATTATCATTAGTATTAATTATTGATTACCCTCGTACACCTCGGACAGAAGTCAAAAGGAGGCCCGCTGCAGCTTTCAGAATCATCAGCTACGCGAGGCAGAGCAGTGAAGACGACAGACCGCCAACAGTCTGGATGGTTGGATGGGAGTTGAACTGATGGGTGATGCACGTCTGTGTGGATGATTTATGAAAAGGGGAGTTTTATGGAAGAAATACAGCTCCACCAAACATAACAGTGAGGTGCGAAATGTTTAAATATGCTTAAGAGGTAAGTAGTTGTTTAAGCAAATGTCAAGAGGTGTGTGAATGTGTCATATGTATGAGGATGAAGGAAGTGAAATGGGTGTGGCCTGACTGTAGCTGCAGATACAATGTAATTTTGCTTCTCATAGCTAATTGAGTTCAAGGGTGAAAAAAAGACTAAATAAATGGAAAAAAAGAAATCTGTCTTATGTCGAGTTAAGTGACCCTGTTCTTGCAAAAATAAAACTCTCAAAGTGAAGAAAGGGCCGACTGTGGACGAGAGCCCCGGAGCAGCGGATGTTAAACAGGCAGCCCGGCCTGGATGTTTTCAAAATTTGTCCTGGACGAGGGCACACATCTCCAGTTTTTCAGCGAAGAGAACCTGTTCTGCTGCAGTCGGCGTGTCGAGGAAGCACAGGCTGCTGCTGCTGCTGCTGCTGCTGCTCCCAGAGGTGTGACGGTAAAAAGCCACTTCCTGGTCTCAACCCGTCCAACAACATGACGCTGGAAACAGCTACAAGGTCGCGTAATAACAACACAACACATACACATAGCTAGCATTGCCATCCTTTTTATTTGTGTTGAATGTGGCTGAACAGCTTGGAGTGTGTGTGTGTGTGTGTGTGTGTGTGTGTGTGTGTGTGTGTGTGTGTGTGTGTGTGTGTGTGTGTGTGTGTGTGTGTGTGTGTGTGTGTGTGTGGAGGGAAAGGGACAAAGGGAGTGGCTGCTCCTAAAGAGGACACATGAGATGACATGGCACTTCAGGTCATTTTAGTGGCAATATATATACACACATATATGTGTGTATAAAAAATATATACACACATATGTATATATATATATATATACATATATATGTATGTACATATGTATGTATACATATTTTTTAAGTGTCTGTTTTTGAAATTTGTTCCGTCACAGCTTCTGACTTTAGAATTAAATAAAAATCCAGTATTTTTACCAAACGTCTTCTAGAATTCTATTTTATTACTTCGAGGCAAGTTGGAAAAAGATAAAAGGATACTAATTCAACTCCAGAACCGTTTATAAATTACTTTGGAACGGCTCAAAGTCGATATCCAAGATATGTTTTTCTCATTTTTTTTGTTGCCACATTTCTCTCAGGGATTTCTGGAGAAACCACAGCTGAATTCACACAGGAGATGCATTTCTGATTAAAAAAAACAAACAAAAAAAACTAAAGATGTTGCCATGCATGCACGCACATTAAACTCGTGTCCTCCAGTCGCAGATGTGTTTTGTTTTTTTTGGTTTTCACAGTTACATTTCAACATACAGATGTGTCAATGATGGCCGATTTACTTCTCTTTTTTTTTATACCCCTTAAATTTACACATCAAAACTCTTCCCCACACACGATGGCAAAGGAAGAGAAATAATCAAAAAAGAAAAAAAAAAAAAAAAAAATCAGCATAACTCAAATATAGCGAGTCAAGAGGTTCACTGCTTAATCACGACAAATATGTTCATTCCAGAGCATATTTTTCATCAGCATAAGAATTAAGCTCCCCCTAGAAAGAAAGACGTAAATACAAGGGAAAGAAATAGAACAAGAGGAAACACCTCATTTTTCTTTTAGAAAAAGGCACCTCTGAATCTTGCGTGTTTCTGTGCTGCAAAAACGACCAGTTAGCACAATGGGGGTGGTGGGGGGGGGGGGAACACAAAGCAACTCCTCCTCCACGCAGCCAAAGTGCCACACAACTGTACATCATAAGACAAGAACTCGTGTATGTATACAAAACGAGTCTCGACGGGCAAGAGCGAAAACAAAGATCAGCTTCAGGTCGACGTCCTCCCACCCCGAAGAAAACAAGCAAAAAAAAAACCAAAGGAGTTAAGAAGCATTTTCATCTTACTATACAGAAAGTGCGATCAGTCACCAGCAGAGACGACCAGTGATCAAAGTGATTGGAGCTTCATGTACCGCGTAAATGGCACATCAAAGGCGCAGTACAATTTTGGAAAAAAAGAAAGAAAAAAAAAAGACTGGAAAATCATAAAAAAAGGTCCTTCATTTAAATTTAAATAAAAAAAAACAAACAAAACAAAATAAAATTTGTGTTTGGCAACGCTTGTCAACGGAGGTTAAACCTGCTCATCCCACTCGGTGAGAACAGGAGAGGCCCCCCCCCCCCCGGCGGCGAGCTACTACACTAACGAGAGAACTTGTGAACAGCGTGGAAGCCTTTTGAAAAGTCCAATTTTTAAAACATGTGCCTGTAATTTTTGCAAAAAAAACAAAACAAAAAAATAATGAAAAAAAAAGCAGTAAATGACTGCAGCAGAGCAAACATGCTACCCCCCCCCCCCCCTCCCCCTGACCTGATAATTAATAATATTGTGGGGTTTTTTGCGCTGCGAAACTAAAACCTAGCTGTTGTTTTGGAAGACTCTCCAGTCTGTGATGCTACGTTAGGTGTGTTAGGGGATTACCGCACGTTGCTTTTGCGGGGGATTTGGCAGCAAAAGGGGGGGGAAGAAGAAGAAGAAGAAGAAGAAGAAGAAGAAGAAGAGTTTGGCTAGCTAGCAGAAGCTAACTGACATGACCATTTGGCTAAAGAGTTTTTTTTCTTCTTTTCAACGACAAGCAGTTACCGCTGGTTTCAAATTTTTCATAAGATAACTCAACTGAAAGCGTTTGTCCAAAATTAAAAAAGTTAAAATATATAAGTCTAATTCCTTTGTGTGTGTGCGTTTTTTTTTTTTTTTTTTAATTCTTCATTCCGGATTTTTGCGACTAGCTGTAAGAAACTAGCCCGTGTGCTGTGTTTTTCTTCAGACTGCCCACCTCCCACACTGCAAGTTGTGGCACTATTGCTACAGATGGAAGAAAAACGTAATAAATTACAAGTGGAAAGAAACTAGATCAGTGATTTAAAAGCTACTTCTGCATGAGTTATGAGTGAAATAAAGAAAAAAACAACAAACAAAACAAAACAAAAGACCAATAACATATTGGAGAATTATTTTTTTCAAATAGAATAACCACTGTTATTATTGTTGTTATTTGTATCTACCGTACGTCTTCCTATTGATACAAAGACGGGTGGGGGGGTGGTGGGGAGGTGGGGGTGGGGAGGAGCAGCGCTGCTCTAGGAGGCCGGCTTCTTCAGATCCTTGATCTGTTTGATTAGGTAGGTCTTCTCGTCGTTGAACTGCTCGTCGTCCGTGCGCTCCTTCTGGAAGTTGTTCAAGAAGTCGATGAGTTTGGTCTGGTTCTTGAGCAGGATGTCCACGATGGGCTGCGTCTTGTTGGGGTTCGCCACAAACACCTGGTGGACGGGGGGGGGACAGTTTTTGTTACAAAAATAACTAGGGATGCACCGATACCGAGGGTGAAGTACTACTACTACTACGACTACTTGTTTTGATCGGGTTGCAGCTTTGTGGGCTGTTTCCTCCCTTTTTTAAAAAATACATTTACATTCATAGGGAACATAATGGCCAATCATTTTGCAGGACACACAACTCAACAACTCAATTCAATCACTTATTTACTAGACATGATAGAAAGTGGAACGTAAATGTTTCGGTGCTGTGGAATCTTACTAAATATATATATATATACACAGGTACTACCCGAAAAATTTGAATATCAAGTAAAAGTTGTTTTATTTTGGCAATTTAACATAAAAGATGAAACCAACAAATTTTTTGCCATCTCCAGCAGTTCCTTGTTGTCACTTTGCTGATTAAGATTTTCAGCTTATTAAAACCACAAACCCACAAACTCAAGAAAATTATTATAAAATTTGAGGTTTTTTTTTAAGCTGCAAGACCCGATCAGCAAAATCCAAAGAAATAAAAACTTGAAATATGCTGATTTGCATATTATTCCTTTATATAATATGTCAAATTCCCCCTTTAAGTTGAATTGCAGAAACACAACAACCTTCTCAGGATATTCTAATTCTCTGGGTCGTACCTGTATATATGTATATATATATATTTTACACATCAATACCACAACACAGACACCAGTTTTATATGTAGGTATATGGCAATTTTGTTCAATGCAGTGAAACTTGTGTTTCATGCTCTAGAAAAACATACTGAGGGGTGTTGTTCGAATAACAGAGCGTCTGTGGGAAAATAAATCAAAGTAATTGTATAATGTGTAATGACCTCATTCAGTACTCGGTCATCGGTTTGTACCAAACTGCAAGTGCGTGTACTCTACTTGCTCGGTAGAAATGTGATATCGGTGCGTGGCTAAAAATGCCTGATGTCACTGAACTTGTCGTTCAACTTCTCATTCATTGAAACGTCTTTGTTCACTGTTGCTACCTTGAAGACGTGGAAGGCTTCGAACTGGATGTTGGGGCTCTTGTCCCTCAGCAGGTTCATCATCAGCTTGAGGTTCTCGGCCTTGCTGATGTAGCGCGTCATCACCGTGAAGTTGTGCCGGTCCAGCAGCAGCTCGCCAAGAAGCTGCACAGACACACAGAAAAACACTCCCGCTTTCAGGGTCCAGTGTGTAAAATACGGCTTGATTTATGCTTTTTACATTGGTAAACGCTTAACATGCTGCCCATTAATACATTCATAAAAGTGCGTACTCGCAAGTACAATAAAGACTAAATGCTTCTTAAAAACTGTGACACACTGTACCTTTAATTTTAATCATTTAAATTCTTGCAGCGCATTCTCCTATTTAGGCCTCTGAAGCGGTTATCGCAAGTAGTTGTAACGTTTTCTGTCCAGTAGATGGCAGTATTAGATCAAAAGCAACCCTCAGAGTCGCTGGCCGAAGTGGAAACCGAGTTGAATTAAAGCAACTTGTGTCAACAGACTTCTTCTGAAGCTTTGGTGAACGCTCTGCCCTGCGACATGAACTGTGTTTTATTCTATTTTCTCGTGTAGCAAGAGGGCGTGGCCGACCTTCAGAGACTGCCTCTTGGTGACGTAGTTTTCCGAGTGCAGCAGCTTCTCGTAGTTGGTGAACACCTGCAATCACGAAGGGAGATATTCAGACACCAAGACATAAAAGAACAAAACATGCAGTTCTTCCTGTGGTTCTCGTCTGGAGCTAAAGTGAGACGCGATGCGATGACGTCGAGTCCCATTTTGACCCCGCCCACCAGCCTGTCTGCCCCCGCCCACCAGCCTGTCTGCGGCTCAAAGAAGACAATCTGCACGCAGAGCAGGCACTCAAGTCGTAGCCGGTAACCCTTTGTATTTACTACCATTACTGTTGATCGTGTTATTATATACTAAATGGAATAGTGTCCCACTTTGCATTTCATTGGTTGCAACTATTATATATGCATTGTACTGTATAGTATTGCAACACTTCAAACACCCTCATCTGTACTTGACATTACTTTTTGAATCTTTTTTTCTTTTACTTTGTATTACGTAAAACTTATGTTTCACTTTTGTTTTTTTTTCCTGCCACTGAGTTTTGGGCTTTATTTTTTGAGGCTGGACCTGGAGCGTGTGGACAGGCCTCGCCGTGGCACCTGTCAACATGCAGTCTCTGGGGTGAAGAACCCGGCGTTTCTCCGGAACCCCGGGGGCCCCCGGAGGGCCCTTCCAGTGAAAGGTGCCCCCCCCCCCCCTCTGCCGACACTGAGTGGGGCTTTGTCGCTGGCTTTCCACTGAGTCGCTTTTCCTGGAAGTGAATTCTGCTTGATGTCTTACTTCCAAACCAGTTGAACCTCATTGCGTTCAATGAGACGAGGGGGCGGGGCTTTGTTTGTTTACGCGTCCAAATTAGCCCCCCGGCGGCAGCTTGCATTTTGCGGTTTGTGTGCACGCTGGGGCCGCGTGTGTTGCGAAAACGTGGTCAAAGCGTGAGGGGCACGCAGGGTAATCCATCATGTTTGGAATGTGTGTGTGTGCGTGTGCGTGTGTGTGTGTGTGTGTGTGTGTGTGTGTGTGTGTGGGGCGGGGGGGGCGTGTCAGACTCACGGCGTCGTAGTTCTGCTCGAGGTGCTCGGCCACCAGCACTTTGTGCCTCGTCAGGAGATCCTGTCGACAGAAACGGGGGGGGGGGGGGTTTGTTTATTCATTTGTTTATTTATTTATTTATTTTTACAACTACCTTGTGCTTTGTGACAAAGCTGCTACAACAGACATGGGCAAACTGCGGCCCGGGGGCCATGTGCGGCCCGTTAAGCTTTTTAATCCGGTCCGCCCAACTTGAAGAAATAATATTAATAGTCGGTAAGTCATAAAATAGCTGCATTTGTCCAATTTTTCCAGTGTTTTCAGAGTCATTTCAATAAAGAGCGGAACACAGTGGGGCTTCAAAGACACTGATTTTGTTGTTACGCTTTGTTTTCAACCCAGTGCGGCCCCACCAGTCGAAAATGTTTCTGGATGTGCATTTTTTGTGTGTGAAATAAAGTCTTTTTTTTTTTTTTTTTTTTATCTTTTATAATTCAAGTGAATAATAAGCCGTCGCAATAACAGGACCCTTGAAGGTTTGCAAGCTTCCAGCTTCATTCCGGCTCTGCACCATTCACACCTGGCTTTCCCCCTTTCAATCTGGCTCAGCCTTCAAAGCGAGAGTCAGACGATATGCCAAGCCCTGCGTGGAAAAAGCCTCAGTCGCACCTTGAAGGTGGCGAAGGCGTCCGAGGCGATGTCGAAGGTGGACATCTCCACGTAGTCGAAGAAGTCGTGGAAGTGTTGGGACTGGAGGAGGACCTTGGCCAGCAGCTCGTAGCGGATGCACTCCCTCAGCATGATGCCGCAGTTCAGCGCCACCTGCGGCGTCTCGTAGCTGCGGGCGGAGGAGCCGGCGCCGTCAAGACCCGCTGGCGGGGATTCGCAGGAGTGTGTGTAGGAGTGCGCCTCACCCTTTCAGCAGAATGAAGAGCACCTCCTGGTGGGAGCAGAAGTACTCCACGGTGGGAGTCCTGGTCCCGATCTGCCTCCGCAGGATGTTGTTGAAGATCTGACACACGTCTTTCTTCCCCTGGAAAAAAGCAGCACCATCAACAGTTCACAAACTGCTAGTGTGGGAGGCATGTGATCACATGACCGGGGTCGCCGTCTTCACCTCAAAGTCGATGACCTGCAGGTTCTCCACCAGCGAGATGAGCAGCCCGCTGTTGTACAGCTCCTGGGCCAGCTGGGCCACCGTCTCCGTGTGAGGCTCCTTGTCGTTGCTGCCGTACAGGATCTCCTTCATCGACACCAGACACTTGGACACCTCCTCGGACGCCTTGGGGGGGGGGGGGGAGGAGAAGGAGGAAGAAGAAGAAGAGGAGTAGGAGGAGGAGAAGGAGGAAGAGAAGGAGGAAGAACAAGAGGAGGAGGAGGAAGAAGAGGAGGTGGAGATGGAGGAGGAGAAGGAGGAAGAGAAGGAGGAAGAACAAGAGGAGGAGGAGGAAGAAGAGGAGGTGGAGATGGAGGAGGAGAAGGAGGAAGAAGAAGCGGAGGAGGAGGAGGAATCAAGAATCATCAAATGTAATCATTCTGATTGAAGGAGGAAAAGTGTGTGCGTGTGTGTGCTCCGGGTGTGAAGGGGCCTCAGGGTGACAGGCCTCTGTGAAAGTGGAGCAGCCTGGTCCTGTCATCTCCTGACACTTCCCTGCCAGGAAGCTCCACGCTCTCAGACACGTGCAAGCACATTGAGCACACACACACACACACACACACACACACACACACACACACACACACACACACACACACACACACACACACACACACACACACACCTTGTCGGTCTTCTTCTGCTTGGTCAGGACCGCCAGGTTCTCCTTCAGCGTCTTGACAATGTCGGTGGGACTCTTGTGGGACTTCCCGAACAGCGGCATGTTGTTGCTGTGCGGACAACGCTGGGCCTCTCTCTCACTGTCGCTCTCGCACCCTCGGGACACACCCTGGTGGACACAGCAAAACAAATACAAATAAAAAAAAAACCCAAAGAAAACAAAAAAACACAGGCGAGAGAAGACGGGGTGAACGATGGATTCTGCCCTGCTGATGCTGGATTATTTTTTGTTTTGTTTTGATTCTTTTTCAACTGAAGAACTGGAAGACCGTCGCCCTTCACGTGTGTCCAGTTTCAGAACAAACTCATGGCTCACAGTGCAGGTGCACTGCTTTGTGCAGAGCTTTCAGATCGTTCTCCCCCTTTAAGAGCCAGACGCTGGGAAGGATGCTCGTGTGTGTGTGTGTGTGTGTGTGTGTGTGTCTGTGAGTGCATGACTGATCACACACACACACACACACATGAAACATTCCAGCCTCACAGCTGCGGCCCCCTGGGTCACCGGGCGACCCCTCCTGAGCGGTAGTGACACTGGAGAAACGGTGAACTACGGGGTCTCGTTTCCTCAACGCGTTCTGGGAGGTTCTAGAGCAGGGTTGGGCAAACATGGTGGTGGGGCTACAGTGAGGGGTGTGGGGGTGTGGGGGTGTGGGGGTGGGGGGGTTCTGGTGAGCCGCCTCATAGCAGGAAAAAATCTGTCACGGTGTTCAGCTGTTTATTGAAATGACTCTGAAAAACACTGAACGAATGGGTGAAACGCAGCTGTTTTATGACTTACTGACTATTGATGTAATGTCTTCAACTTTGGCGGGCCGGATCAAAAAGCTTAACGGGCCGCATATGGCCCCCAGGGCCATAGTTTGGCCATGTCTGTTCTAAAACATGTGACTGCTAATCCCCCCTCACCCCTACTCGCAGCTTCAGAATCGTGTGTGTGTGTGTGTGTGTGTGTGTGTTAAGGGGGGGTGGGGTTGGAAAACGACTTTAGACGTACGCTTTGATTGATCTGTGTTCCAACTGTCCATAAGACGTAAACGTCTTGTTTTTTTTCCTTTCATACCCTACAAATATTTCATTTTTTATTGCCTCATTTCTTTTAATTAGTATACTTTCCCATCCTTTTTGCACTGTAATGAGGCAAATTTCCCCCACTCTGGCAAGAATAAAGGCGTTCTATTTTTTTCTATTCTATTCTATTTTTTACGAGTCAGCTTTTTGAGCCAAAGCGCTGGGGGGAATTCTTGGGATCTTGGGATCAACAAAAACACCTGATGGGCTGTTTGATGGCAAGCTTCAAGTCTTCATTTGCAGCTTGCTGCCTTCTTAAGACCGACTACATGTTATGTAATGGAATTAATCTGGCGCCCAGTGGGCTTGAGCGCGCGCACACACACACACACACACAGCTGGCTGCTCCACTTTGCTATAATCTAACTGTGAACGGTCTCGGCATTACCCTGCATATTAATTTTGCATGTGTAATTATGGGAAAGCGAAGGAGCCTCCAGTGCAGACAGCATAGACGCCTCTGCACAACACGTCCTGAGTTACAGCAAAGCCTTTTCTCCAGGGTCTGTTTGGTGGGAGGGCTGGCTGGGGTTTTTATTTAAAACACGTGTATTGATATAATATCCACTTTCACATCAGCCAGACTATGTTGAAGCCCTTTTTGGTTTTTTGGTTTTCTGCTTGAGCAACGCCTGACCTTCCCCCTCGCTTAGTGTCCGTCGCGGCGGGCGGGATCCCTCTCGCGCTATATGGTGGAAGGTGCACACGGCTCTTTGAAGAGTGTTAGTTTGCTTCTCCTCGGAGAACTGTGAGCGACCTGGGCAGAGACGCTGTGGACGGCATATTTCAGCCGTAAGAAGATTTCTGCTGGATTACGGGGTGAGCCCCCGCTGTGGTTGTGACACGGGAGCTTAATGTAAAAGCGCACGCAAAAAAACAAAACCACACCACTCGCTTCCGGTTGCACCGGCGCACTCTAAATAATTCAGTGTGCCGCGCGCGTGCGTCTCTCTCTCTCTCTCTCCACTCGTCCTACAGATTTAAAAGTCCGACACAGAGTCGTCGTCCTCCTCCTGCATCCAGAGACGGCGCAGTGTTGTTGCGTCCTTCCACACCCCGTCCCACAGAAGGCGCTCTCTCTGCGTTCGCAACAGACCGTGCGTGGAACTTGGTTACGGACAAACAACAGGGTGATTCAATAGTGCGGCTGGAAAGTCATGCGGGAGTGTGAAGAGGCTAAAAACCCCTAGCAAGATACAAATTATATACATGTATATATACATACACATACACACATATACATGTATACATATACATATATATCCACACAAAAATGTGTGTTTCACAGATGTAAACACACACACACACACATATGTATATATATGTAAATATGTAAATGTATATATACATATATACATATACACACACACACACACACACATACTGTATATGTATATATATATGTGTGTGTGTGTGTGTGTGTGTGTGTGTGTACATATATAAACATATATATATATACACACACACAAACATACATACATATACACATACATATGCCATTAGCGTGTTCTTATTACGTGTTGCATTTCTGTTTCATTGTTCTTTTGAGTTACATTGATAATGCATGAAAAGCATGGTACAAATAAAGTTTTGAATGTTTGAGATATATATACACACACGTATATGTGTGTTTGACTCAGTCTTTTCCAGATGATGTTGGGTTTCCTCGCTGCAGTCGAGGCTCCTCGTGGCCCTGAGCTTTGACATCTCTCTGCTCTGTTTCTAATAAATCAAAGGCCTTATCCAGCAGTGGCGTTGCCAGCTGTATAGGAGGAGGATCCACCCAGCAGCTCCGCCGGTGCAGCCAGCCGGATAACACAGCTTATATTTAGCCGTAACGTTTAACTCTTTAAGGCTTTTCGCCCGTTACATAATGAAAATAATGCGTCAAAATCTTTTGCCGCGGCCGTCTCGTCGACGTTGACACGCTCCCAGTCGTGAGCGCTCTCGCCCTGCAGTATTGACAACCTCCACGCGTGGGGCTGCTGGTCACCTTATCGACCGGCCCAACCCGCGCATGAATGAATGACTGCCAGTTACATAAGTCATCTTCCTGCTCCTGCTCCTCCTCCTCCTCCTCCTGCAGCGTCACGTTACAGCGGAGACGCACCTCGAGCAGCAGCAGCAGCGGCGGCAGCGGCAGCAGCCGATCCGGTGACTAATCGACAGCCTGCCGGTCTGGCGGAGAGTGCGGCCTGTCACACATAAGTGCGTATCGCACAGCAGCGGGGAAGTGACAGCATGCGGGGCATTTCACGGCCCGTGCACAAAAAGCTGCTTTGGCGTGAGTTCAGCCTGCGCAGGACCTGCGTCTGCCTTGACTTTCCACAAACGCAAGAGGCGACTGCAACAATAGCAGTACATTAAAAAGAAAGAAAGAAAGAAAGAAAGAAAGAAAGAAAGAAAGAAAGATGTGTTTTGATCACCGTTTATACCTTATAGTTTATTTATACTTCCGGTTGCACATTGTTTTCCCTTGCTTTTACTTATTCTGTAGTTTGTTTTTGTTTTTTTAACCAAAGTAGTGGGATAGAGAAAACCCGCAGTCAGATTCCTTGTTTGGCATGCAACACCTTGGTCAATAAAGCTGATTCTGATTCTGATTCTGATTCTGATTCTCATTCCGATTCTTTTCTGGACAATACGAGAAAAAAATTATTCTTCTGAGAAGTTGGTGTCAGGAACCCCAACTATGATATTGTTATGGTATTTAAATCGCAAAACAATACAATCACAATTTTTTTTTTTTACATTACAATAACTACACCAATTTTCTATAACTCACTATCTGACTGCATTCACTCCACTTGCAGACAAAAAGCAACTTAACTTTGCGACATCTCTTGGGCTAAAACACCAGAATCTCATTGAGCTAATATTATGTTACTGTCTCGGTGCACTGAACGTCTTATAATGAGACTCTATGCAGCGACCACATGCCTCTAAACTGAAACCTATCGCCACGCAACCTGTCCTAGCTGTCTGCCGTTTCGTTTTTTTTCCACACTCACCCCTATTTATTCATTATCTGGAATGCAGGGGCAACACAAACAAACACAATTTTAACACGAGAGGCAACAAAGCCTCTCACGCATTCTTACGCACTCACTCAACCACTTGTCGCCAAAGCGGCCTGTTGCTCAACGCCGGTACCTGACAAAAGCACATTTTATGCATAATATACGGCTATGATGCAGTTTGAAAGCCTTCTGGGGGGCCTTGAAATGACAGAAAACATCCCCAAGAGACAAATAGGGATTCAAATATAAAGAAAAAGTCACGTCAATGCATGTAAGAAGTGGAGTGAAGCACACACGGGAGCCTTCACGGCCTCACATGCTGCATGCGCAACTTTTGATTCGACAAGGTGATGGCTAAAGGAGACAGAAGAGGACACCCGGCTTGCAAGTCAACGGAGGAATTTGTTTGCTCAATTGAGTGTGCGGGGCGAGGTCCTATCCTAATTTAGTTCCTATCACACGCGCAGGGACAAACCAGCACTTCACCTCTCATCCAACCGTCCGACTGGAATAGCTGCGAATTCCCACAGAGAGGTTTCCTTGACAAAAGTGAATTAATTTAGAACTCTCAGTCAAAGTGGAGGGTACAAACACAGCAGTGTCTGTCAGTTTGTGACTGCTTCAGCCTGAGTGATGCACTAAAGTGACGCAGGGGCTGAGGTGGAGTTCAGTTCGGACGAATCAACTCACTTAGGACCGCGCTGGACAAGAACTTTATGTGCGCAGCTGCTAAATCAGGAGAGTTCATATCGTTTGGCCGCAGTCACAGACGGGCCTGTGCTGCCAGGACATAGGAGCCCAGTGTGTCTGAACCGGACTGTCCATGTCAAGCAGAACAAGGACAGCCTCAGGAAATCACTTTGCAGCCAGAGCGGTGTTTTCAAATTCAAAGCAAAGCCACATTTTCACACATTTACCGCAGAATTGAACTCTCCTCATAGGAGAATGGACCTGTAGACGTTCTGAATTTAAAAAGAAAAACAATCAAAGTCAGAGAAACAAACACATTTGAAACTCTTAATTATGTAGCTGTTATACAGTACTATTGATACTGCACACATACATATATACGCTTCATGTCACTATCCATTAACACAGTGGCACTACGTTATTGACATTCATAACATTTAAATACTACCAATTACACGTTAACTTCTCCTCATATTTGGATTTGGATTGCAGCAAAAGGAAAATGTAATACTACTACTACTACTGCTACTACTACTACTAATAATAATAATAATAAGGTTTGTAAACTACTTCACAATATTCGAAGTGACAATTTTTGCTTTTCATGACACATGACCGGAAGCGGTGTTGTTGTCATTCAGGTTAGCTCGATGTCGGCCGTCTGAAGTAACACAGGGGAAGAAGACAAGAAAAACACACACACACACACACACACACACACACACACACACACACACACACACACACACACACACACACACACACACACGCGACGAAAACATCTAGTGCCGCGGAGGAATCGCAGCTTCCGTGAAGGGCACCGCACCGTTTAGAGAGATAAGAGCCGCCGGACGTGAACACGGGAGTGAATTAAACACAACCACGGCCGCATAAACAGAGGCAGACAGTGTGACTTCACCAGGCTACACCCCTTTCAGCTGCTGGCGGGGCTCAACTCCCGTATTGTTTGACAGATTTTTAATAAGCGTAATCACAGCTCCTTCCGAGTCACTGCGGAAGATACACAATCAACACGGCTCCGTTTCTTGTCGTAACACCCACCCCATGCGTCTCCGCCACGAATTAAGTTACAATGGCTGTCAAGGGCAGTGATATATATGCAAGTACAATAGACAGTGAGGGCTGTGAACCCTACCTTCAGCAAGAGGAAGATGTTACGGCGAGCTTCGAACGTCTTCCGACCGCCTCTCCGTCCCCGCCCGGTTCGCAGCGCGCTCTCGCCTGGCGGAAATAAAGGGCTTTCCACGGTCACGCCAGGGTTGTTAGCCGGTGGGAATGTCAACTAAAAGTGTCCGCAATACAATTGAAAATGTGTGGAATCCGTTAGGAAGGCAGCGCAGAATTCCATCTGGTGGTCTGACAAGCTGGCGAGAGCCACAATTCTGGAGGCTTCCGGTGTTGGTTCTTCGGAATAAAACCCTGGCGCGCCAGCGCCTGTTTGAAATGACGCGTCAAGGAAGGGACGTGGAGGCTTTAACAATGTCTGCTAATCAATACACGGTCTATGTCGGTATTTTTGAACTGATACAACTAATAATTAAAGGCTGCAGCGCACTAACGCCGACAAACACTCTCTTTAAGAGCAGGCCTCCTCACTTCCGGCGAAGCCCTAGCCTCATTTTGCGAACTTAACGAATCTGTATCTTTCCAGCCGCATCTTCCCTCATGGAATTCTTTAAAGAGCCTTGTCACATCAATTATGAGAGTATACGTCACTCGCATAGGCGAATATAAGAATACATATACACAGACTTACCCTCAGGACTATCCTCGAAACATGACTCGCTTTTATTGACAGCGTCGGAAGACCAAAGGAGACCAAAGGGCGACTAGTGCACTTATTGGAACGAACCCCGGGGCAAGTTATGACAGTCCAAAGGGGGGGGGGGGGGGAAGCTGATTGGAAGTCAGCTATCACGTGGTTTGAATTACACTTCCGGATTAAAATGCAAGACCAATGATAACGCTATGAATACATTCTGAGCGTTTTCACGATGAGCGCATGTTACTTCAACATCAATTATAAAACAATACAAACAGAAACGAAGTACAAACAAATAATTAAAAGATAGAAACACGTAGAGGAAACCATTTCAGACTTTATTAAAGCTGCTTTGCATTTTACTTACAAGACAGAATTACATATTTACAAATATACACAGATATGTCTCATTATAACATCTTCATATTGACACCATACTCGGTAGATACAGTAGGAAAATAACAACAGTGATTCGCTGCAATGTGCTGCATAAAGAGAAACTTTAAAAATATATATATATATGTATATATAAGCCCTCTCTTTTCTTCTCTCCGGCCTCTGAGTCGAAAAGTTGAAGGAAAGAAAAGGAAAAAGGAGTACTTTTTGCCTGTCCTGTCCTAAAACACTGACAAGTTTAGTGCCCGTGTCAGCTTTCACAGGAGGGCAAAAAATAAAATAAAAACAGAAACAAAACAAAAACTCTCATTTAATGCAACAGTGTGTCAAAAATTCTTATCTTTCAAAAATGAACGAGGGCAGAGCTGACGTGCGACAGAGTAATGATACACGACCCCGGAAAAAACAAACAAACAAAAAAAAACACATACAACCCTCTGCATAATATTTATGCTCTCAAAGACGACGATGTGAGGTATAGTGGTCTGTACAGGTGTAACACACATTTCTTAGTTCGTACACAGCTCACACTGAACAACACAAAACCTCGGCCTTTTTCGAACAGGACTCCGTCGCGGTTCTAATGGCGAGCAGATGTGATTTTTGCGGCTGAGCGAACAGAGGCCTCGTCACCGAGCCAGCGGACAAACACACCGACGCACAGGTGGCACTGGCAATTTTTTTCTTTTTTTTTTTTACATTTACGCCCCACTGCTTTTGCTCACCATAGTCACACATTCAACACTGGAGACAGAGAAAGTGATTGTTGTTTTACAGTGCGCTCTGTGGAAAATAATAAGTAGAGATTGCAGAATGCAAAAGAAAAAGGAAGAAAAGAAGGAGGAGGAGAAAAACAAAAACAGGTCCTGGTGTTTACGGATGGGTGTCCCAGCAGCTGGTTGTCCGGTTGGGTGTGCCACCGACCAATCTGAATCAACATCCCCAGGCTAAGTTGCACCACCCCTACTGTGCAACACCACAAAAGTCAGACATGTAACAAATTTAATTTAAAAAATGCAAAAAGTGTGTATTGCACCACGTTGCGACGATGACTCAGCTACATTCATGATTCAAAATTGTTAAAAAAAAAAAAAAAAAAAAAAGGCAAACAAACAAAATGGAATTACCGAATAAATATTGCTCTTGGAGCCGGCGCTGCAAGCATAATGAAAAGCTGCAACTGTCACATGCCTGAGCGGGGCTGGGAGTGCGGGGCGGGGGAGACAAAGCCTGCTATTGTTGCAGCACCGCTGACCAAAGATAGGTGAGCGCAGTCGCCGGCACACAAAAAAACTGGATTTAAAACCCAGAGCAGAGCTTTCAAATCGGAACAATTCAGCCAAAAGGGAAATAATGTCGCACCCGCCAAGTGACTCCAGTTCACCAGAACAATTGGGAAACTGGGATTTCTTTTAGGACGCCATACAGACATTAATACGGCAACGTGTGAGCAACTGCTGCCAAGTGTATCGTCACCTCACAGTTTCTGGGTTTGTGACATGCCACAGGTATGCTGTCTCACCTGCGCACCCGGCTGCTCAGCTTCCTGGAAGTTGAATCCAAGACATACAAGATCAAAGGAAAAAATAAATTAATAAAAATCTTTAAAAAGCAGAAAAAAGCTCCAGTTTTCTGCTCAGGAAATTCGCTGGGTAAGCGAAAGAAACGCAATGGCCACCAGGTGGTGCTGTTCCAACTATTACAAATTAGCGCCCAGGCTCTCTGCTCCTAGCCTTGAACGTCGCCCACTCAGAGATATTACCGGGAGCGTTTTGCTTTTCTTTTCTTTTCTTGCGCCCCTGCTTGCAGCCAGCTGCCAGTTTTCACAGTGTACGTTTAATGTCCGACACCAGAGGCCACATGTCGCAGGAAATACCGTAGTATCAACTCCCCTCACGCCCCCGCCTGCGGTTTTCACGGCAAAAAATGTGTAGCCAGGTTGCCAGAGGCCTCGGCTTTCGACCGGGTGGATGCAGCCGGCGGCTGGTGTGATAGTGCAGGTACTGAGAGTCCGCTTTTATGCTACATAGTACGGCGGGTTCAACAAAAAAACAGAGCTTTTCTTGAGCCTGACAGGAGGGGATGACAAGACGTGTGTGTATCTTTGGGGTACGACGGCGGAACAGTTTTAGACGTAATACTGCAGCTATGCTGGTACTTACAATATTCAAATATCGCAAATACAAGAGACGGGAAACAACACGGAGGTGGTGATGATGGATGGATGGCTTCATCCTCCTGTGAGGCTCAGGGAGGGGGGAGGCTCCTGGTAAACCCCACCTGCTGGAGGGTTCAGGGCTTGATGTCGGAGTAGCTGGTGTAGGTCTCGCTGCAGCTGGACGAAGTGCTGAGGTTCCCAGAGACGCTCCCATCTGGCAGGGCAAAAGCAGATTGGAAAGTTTCCCAGGACGTCCGGCACGGAATCATAAAGCTCCAAATATTAGTTTGGTTGGTCTTATTGACGGCAGTGCGTGACCAATCAGTGTCCCTTTTAGCTGTGACCAAAACCAGGAAGCAACTACTACGAGCTGCAGGTTGGAATTGCTGACTGTGCACCTTTAAAGAGGTTCTTTTATGAAAATTTGATTTTTTACAGCTCTTTTACATGCTCTTTTTTTTGTTTGTTTTTTTGCATTACTGGCATGCCACCTGCAACACATCAATTATGAAAAAAAAATTTAAACTTGGTCATTTCCACGTGGGTGGATCCAGAGAAGGAAAAGATGGGTGGCTTCTTTGACCAATAAAACCTTGTTTATTGTTGGAAGTCGATCATCAACATTTGTTTACTCAATGTGACCTTAGCACAACCTATTTTAAACGTTTAATTTAGGCGCTTTTCATGCCTCAGTGTGCCAATTGGATAAGTGAGTGTCCACGAGGAGGAATTTCATTGTAGCAGTTTGATAAATTTGTTTTAATTGCTCATTTAAAGGCAACCAGAAAAAAAAAGGTAAGGGATAAAATTCTCCTTAAAATATTATACGTAATCCCTGAGAAACATACCTGAGCTGCTGAGCGACTGGGAGGATTTGGACTCGGAGATGAGGCTGAGGAGGTTTGCCGCCGGCACCCAGCCCTCCTTGCTGCTGCGCAGGTTCTTCACAAACCTGCACCAGTGGAAACACACAGGGGCATTTTTAAGCCCTCGTAGGAGCTACTCTGCATCGATTACAGCTTCGGGAAATTCTGAAATGCGTTTTGCATTTTCAGGCTGGTTTGGAGTGAAAGATTCAAGACTCAGGATCGGAATTTCGAGGAGTGTCTCAGCTTTCACAATGGAAAAAATAGAAATGTACATGGAAAAGAAATATAACGCACATAAGTACGAAAAAATAAAGAATGTCAAAGATATATAACGTCAGAAATGAAATAATTCCCGGTCTCATATTGCAATGAAAAGAAATACTTCAGTGTAACACTGCACTCTATGTGTAGTGCATGACTATGGCCCACCACTAGAGGTCTGTCAAACTTTAAAGCAGGCATGACCAAACTAGGACCAAGGGGCCATATGCATGAAGCTCACCACTGTCCCTCCTCCGCCTCTCTGATCAGCTGGACAACGTCTCCGCTCTTGACGGACAGCTCCTGAGGCCCCGCCTTCTCGCAGTCGGCCACCACCGTGTACTTCCCGGGAGCCTGCGAGGAGAGGAAGACGGTCAGCCATCAGGCGATCGGCAGCCGGACGCCACCGCGAGACCACGTGGCGAACTCCGAGAGCTCACCAGCTTCCTCCCCGACTCGTCCTCGGGGTCGGAGTTCAGGGGCTCCTCGCCGCTGGAGTAGCCGTCGTTCTCCTCCGAGGCGTCCACCGAGAGAGAGGCCTTGTTCCAGCCTGTTGGCGGAGGGAGGAGACGGTCAGCGACTCCTTACAGGAATGTTTTGGCGAGGTGCAGAAAAGCGCAGAGTCGGACTCCCACGAATGCATCCAAAAATGCCCCCAGAGCTTTAAGGTCCTTACACACCAGAAGTGAATTTGCCAGGCGAATAATTCATTTAAAACCTCTTGAAGCCGATGCGACCTTCCACACCGGCAGCAAATTTCCATGGAGCAAAAAAGCAGGCTGTTGTTTTTTTCGCTCTTGTGGCGAATTTTGCGGAGGCGAAAAGGTGAACGGCTAGACCTCTGACCAATCAAAATGATGCTGGCGTCTCGATGACGTCTCATCAAAACTTTTCAGATCCAGTTTGTTCTCTTCCTCTGCAAACATGGAGTCAGCTGATGAAGCAGTCCTTCAAATTGTCCTATGGACATTCTGAAGTACTGGCGGAATTTCAAGAACTTCTATCGTGTTTCTTTTTGTATTCAACCATCACCAGGACATCATCATTTGAGGACGTCGTCAACTCCATTGTTTCTCCTTCGGCGCCAAAGAAAGAGCGCCAAACTGTACTTGCTTGGCGAATTTTATAGGCATATTCGCTTCGCGCTAGGTGTACAGGAAAAATTCACTGCCAAAAAATTTGCATTTTCGCGTGATTTATTTGCGTCGTTTCGCCTATTGTCCGGTGTGTAAGGACCTTTAGATTCAGATTTATGGAGATGAGATGTCAAATGCCACATAAGAAAGAGAGAGTCGCATCGCCAACGTTTGGTCCACTAGAAATCCTTCACAACCCCGAAGGAAACCCTGGTAGAAGCCATCAGGGAGGCAGGGAAGCTGTGTGCTAACCGGGTTAAACCGTGATCGGAGTCTCAGAGAATCATCTTTCACCACGCATGGTAGATGCCAATTTCCTTTAGCCGGAACACCCAGGTGAGAAAAGGAAGAAAGCGGTTGATTTTCGGGGGGGTAAAAAGATTCATTTTCAAACCAAACGAACAAAAACAAAAAATGATTGAAATCTCCATCATGATTGTTTTGATTGAGATCCACCTCGCTCGGAGGAGGCGGGGCCAAAGTACGGAGCTCAAAGCGTGCGAGGCCGCTCGGACGCTCAAGTCAGCTCACCTACAATCAACCACGGCCGCCGCATAATTCACAGCTCTGACCCCTAGTGGCCGTCCCTCACAGCGGCCGCGTACCTTGCCGCTTGCTCTGTAACAGACTGGACTTTGTGCTCATCCATGTGACCCGGCTCAGAGCGACGGGGGGAGTCGGCTCTGGAGTCGGTTGGGGGGGGGCACCAAACAGCCAGCAAGTCAGTTAAAAAAAAAAGGAAAAAGAGGTTTGAGCTCTTGTCCTGCAGTGGTGCAACGAGTTTAGCAGCCGCCTGGTCGGAAAGTGAGGTTAGCGCAGCAGGAACGTTGAACTTATCACACACAGTTGGCTGGAAGTCATGCAGTGACGCCAGAAGATGGAAGAGAATGGAGACATGTTAACAAATCACAGGTGAGCCATGTTTTCTGTATTAAGGCTCCAACAAAAGACTAAAAAAGTGGCTAAATGTCCAACATCGCCAACTGTTTGGTGACAATGATGATGATGATGATGATGATGATGATGACCTGTGAGCATAGGCATGTCTTTCACTGCCAAAGTAGAGTTTTGGAAAACTTCTGATTGGTCTAAATTTCAGAAAACAAAACAAAACAAGAATGCTAAATGATGCTAAACTGAAGCTATCACAGGGCTGGGCAAACTTGGTGACTGGTGGGGCTGCAATGGGTTCTAAAATGTGACAGAGGGGCCAAAGCAGCAGCAAATGGATGGTGTTTTGGTGACCCACCTCATAGGAGGAAAAAATATATTACGGGATATGTAGAAAACATGTACTTTAACATCAATTGAAAATGAACGAAAGCAAAGTTGCATCAAAATCAGTGTCTTTGTAGCTCTTTTTTAAATGACTCTTAAAACATAAAAAAAAAGGATGAAATACAGCTATTCTATGACTTACTGACTACTAATATAATATAATTATAAAGCTAAACGGGCTGTACTTTGCCCACGCCTGAGTTATCATCGCCGCACCGGGATTGTGCGACTGACTCTCATCAACAGTGAGACACGCGATGATGATGAAGATGGGACGACAGCCGATGGCCTCGACGTCGCTGACAGGGGAAACACTGACAAACGATGTACCTTTGAAGCCAAACGGCGTCGGGTCGCTCTTGACCGAGTGGCGTTTGGAGCCGTGCTCGGGACTCATCGCCGAGCCTGGCCGACCGATGGGGATTGGGAGAGTAAAGAAGAGGAGGAGGAGGAAGAGGAAGAGAGGAAGGTAAGAGGGACTTGAAGTGAACTGTGGGATCTCGTCTCATTCGTAGGAAACAACCAGCAGCTGACACGTAGCTTTTTTTTTTTTTCTACTAATAATCAACGACGTCCAGGTGTCAGCGAACGCGTCGCGTTACCTTTGGGACTCTTGAGGTTGCTGAAGCCCTGCAAAGTAAAACGCTTTTTAGCCACCGAGGACCTGTCGGCGGTGGGGCTGGTCACCGGCTCCTCTGGAAGAACCAACGCGTGTGTGAAATGGGGGGGGGAGAGGCCGTGTAGGGGGGCAGGGCGGGGGGGATAAAAAGGAAGTAAAAAACAAAAGTTGGCCGGATGGAGGGGAGAGGAAGAGGGTGATGAAGAGAGGCAGAGAAACCTTTCTTTTAGTCAGAGCTCGTGCCAGCACTTCTCTGTCTGCGTGTCTGCGCTCGCATCGGCCACTCACCTTTGACCTTGGCCGCACTCGTGTCGGCGGCAGCAGCTGCAGGGGTGGGGAGGGCAGGGGCGGGGCTGGCGCCGGGCTCCGCCCTCTTCTCCTCCTGCTTCTTCTGGCTCTTCTGGCTGCGGAACGGGCTGCGGAGAGCGAGGGGGGGGGGGGGCGTTAGGACTTGGTGCACTTGTTCTTGCTACTCCAAGGCTTGAATGGTTGCACGTTCATTGAATGACATTATTATTATTAGTTAATTGGTTTATTGTTGTTATTTAATTATTATTATTATCATTGTTTATTATCAGCCTGTGGAAAAAGGTTACCATTAAAATTTAAGTCAGAAGGTTGCAAATAAAAAAGAGGCATATGAGATTTATTTACACTTTTATGTATTTTGATGTCTTTTTTTTTATTTGAAATTCAATTTTGCATGTGTGCATTATAAAGTGATTTATTGCATAGCACTAATATTTGCTTTGTTGCATATTCAGTGTTGAAGCAAAACTGGTTTGGGTCCATATAAAAAGGTTCACTGTTCTATCTGGAGGGAGATTTTTTTTTCAATAATTATCAATGTTGGACCCCGACTTTGTCCAAGTTTTCAAATTTGGCCCCACTGTGTGTTTGAGTTTGACATCCCTGTCTTATAACAACTGGATACTGGACTGGCAATTATGACAGGCCAGCAATGACGGAAATACAAAAAGAAACACCTGTAAAACAGCTGACAGCACGACATGCGGTTCATTATAAATCTTTCTATTGCAGAATTTGAAGTCATGGTATTTTAGTCTTTCAAAAACGATGTAAGGGTCAGAAAAGAATGAAAGTTTATTCCCAGCATGACGACATCAGCTACTTCTGACGTATCACGGGAGTTCCATACGCCATGATGGTGTGATGAAGTGTGCACGCTCTATGGGACTGCATAGTGCTGAAGCCCAAACCTTATCCAGCATATGCGCTCATGGAGCAGCTCCACTGAAATGAATGGGCCGCCATGTTGGATCCCAGGGGGTCTTGACACTGACCTGAGGGAGACGGCGGGACTCTGGGGAAGCGGCTCGGAGCTCTTCTGCTGGCTGGCGTCCCGGCAGGCCTGCAGCTGCTGGGTCAGAACTTTACGGATCTCGCTCACCCAGCACGTTTTGATCTCTGGCGTCGGAGCCTGTGAAGGGATGGGGGGGCGGGGGGGTGGGGGGGGGAGAACGACAGTCAGATCCAAGAAGAAGAAGGAGAAGAAGAAGAGGAAGAAGAAGAAGCTTTACCTGCACGATGAAGACCTCGTCCCTGGAGTTGCACCAGATCTCAAACTTCTTGTTGTCCCCCTTGGCGTTCTCCGTGATGCCCACCGCACTCATCTAGAAAGACAATGAACAAATACAATGAATAGAACAAATCCATAAGACTGGTGGAGTCACAGGACCCACATTTCTTTCCTTATCATGAAGTCGTGACCAAAATTTATCCTCCTCTTCCCCACCCCCAGCCGTCTTAATATCAATGGGAAGACGTACGGTAGATACAACAGTAACAACAATAACAGTGTGAAAATGTTAATTTTGTCTTCATTGAAGAAGCCTTCTTCTTCTGAGGAAGACTGGAGTCACAGTCAAAGCTGTCATGCATCCCAACTTATTTGTCCGAACAAAGGAAAATAAGAGTAACAGCAACAGCAGCAGTGGTGGGGAGTCTTACGCTGAGCGAGTGCTTGAAGCTGTAGGACGGCGCCTTCTCGTAGCCCTCGCCGCTCTCCTCCCTCCGCTTGCAGAAGAGCAGCGCTTTCTCATGCAGGAAGAGGTGCCGCTGCATGGGCTTGAAGCGGGCCAGGTCCTTCACCTTGGCGTGGCCCTTCTTGTGCTCCGTCCACACGCTGAAGGAGCCCTGCATCAGCAGGCGGCCCAGCTCCGATAGGTTGCCCTGGAGGTGGGGGGAGGGGGAGGTGAGGAGGGGTGAGGGGGAGCAGGAGCCAGTCAGACAAAAACATTGCGAAGGGACGCGAACCCCCGAGTCTCGCCCGCCGCCCCGCCCACCTCGTATCCCGTGATGGCGATGAGGTGCATGGAGTCGTTCACGGCTTTCAGGATCCCCAGGATGGAGGTGAGCGCCTCCTGCAGGTCGTTGCAGCCGTCGCAACCCTTGCTGTACTTCAACAGTTCCTAAACGAAGAAGAGAACAAATGAATAAAGCAGAAGTTCAGAGGAAGGTCTTTTTAAGCAGCATTCGCGAGACCATTAGAGATCCCGACCTTGAGCAGCAGCTGGTACTTGGTGATTCTCTGGACGGGTTTGAGGAGGTAGGAGTCCAAACCAAGTTTGTGTTCCAGTTTCTTCTGGCATTCCTGGTTGACAAAAGAAAAAAAAGTGAACATTGGGGGCTTAACAAGCTCCGGGAGAGATTCAAAGAAGAGGAAGGGAAGGAGGGATGGCCCACCTGGAAGAAGGCACAGTCGGAGCACTGCCTCCACAAGCTCTCAGAGCGAGGTTTGTTCTGGCAGTAGGCCTCGTAGATCTGCAGGTCCTTCATCTGCAGAGGAGAAGAAGAAGAAGGAGAAGAAGAATTTTCAACTGTGTGCAATTGATGTTGATGGCAGGAGGAAGAGAAGGTGGAGGAGGTGGTGGAGGTGGTGGTGGAGGAGGTGGAGGTGCTCACCCTCTCTAAAAAGCAGCGGCCCACGAGCTCTGGGCAGTCGGTGTGCGCTTCCAGCTCCTTCAGGAACGTCCTGGTTGGGAAGGCGGGACAGGCAGTGATTGTTAAAAAACAAACAAACAAACAAACAAACAAACAATGAACGCTCTCGTTCTGCGTTACCTCTTGTGAAACTGGTAGATCTCGGGCATGTTGCCAAACAGCACGTCCTTCTTGCTGAGGAGGTGGCTCGGGATGAGGTGAGCCATGGCCGGGTTGTCCATCTCTGCCGCGTAGCCCTGCAAAAATGGTGCGTTAAGGTCGTTACAATTTCACAATTGAAGGTTTAACCCAGAAAACTCCAGAGACAAACCAAAACACCTGAAAGGCGTTGAGGGAAAATCCCACAGGACATGTGCAAATGTAGCGAAAATATTTTCGGAGTAAAATAGTATCTGTGAGTACTGTGATAGTTGAAAACATTTATTCCAAACATCTCTGCATTATTACTTGCAACCAAGATGGGTTTAGGTCGGAACTTCATCTCCGTTTCTCGCCATTTGTGAGATGAGTGGGGCCCTGTCACAGGGCCCTGGGAGCCACTAGAGGGCTCCAGTGCCTCATCACTGTCTTGTGTGTTTTTTTTTATTTTATTTTATTTAATTGACCTTCATTTACACAGGTTAAAAGGTCCATTGTGACCCAGGATCTCATTTATAAGATGGGCCTGTTTGAAAATAGACAGAGGCCGTAAGCGGCCGTGGTCAGTGTTGATGCAGAGTAATATCACAATCACTGGACTTCACCCTCAGGCGGAGTCGTCATTTCTGTCAGTGGCTCAATGACTGTACACGTGGAAGGGCGGAGCTTCCACTGCGGAAATGTAAAGGCCAAAGTGGAGGTGTCAAAAAAAAAAAAGAAGAAATGCATTCTGCTCTACTTCCAGCAGGGGACCTGTCTGTCAGTGGCTGCGTTTCCATGACAGCTTTTTTTTCGCGAAATAAAAGCGATATTTCTAAAATTTCAACAAAGTACAATTGCGATTTGTTTCCATTGAATGGTGTGAAGCGGATAAGTCGCAATTCTTGTCAAATCTCGTCCAGCCAGACCCCTCTTTGAAGAGGATAGAGGCACAAAATGTCTTGAATCTTATAAATCTGCATTTCAATGTTGTTTGTTGTCAAGAATGGTTGTTATATTTTTCTCTTTGATTACTTGTAAAAAAAACATTCCATCTCCTCCTCCGTCTAAACATAACGCGCCATTTTCACTTGAAGTGAACTGGTCACGTGACCCAGTACGTCACGTCCGCTGACGTGTAAATGCGAGAAAAAAAAAGTGTTTCCATGACACTTTTGCGATATTCTTCGATATGGATGCGTCTGAAAAACCACCTCATGAGAACGTCCAAACCATTAAGCGATATTTGAGAGCTTTTTCCAAGTTTAGGTGTTTCCATGACCAGTTCTACTGCAATATTTAGGTTTTGCGCAATTCTAGGGGTCATAGAAACGCAGCCAATGTTTGGCCCCAATATGAGAGGTTATCATGACAGTAGTGGAAGGGATTTGGAATCGTCCGACCCCCGACCCCCGACCCTTACCTCCAGCACGCAGAGAAGCTCCTCCACGTACGCCCTCTCCGTCTCCAGCAGCTCGTTCATCACGTGGCTGAAAGCAGATGCGCGTCGTCAGCCTCAGCGACGACCACCAGGGGGAGACAGTTTAAAAGTTTCAAAGAAGGTTCTTACCGCCGAAGCACCGCCAGGTTTTCCTCTTCCTCTGAGAGGGATGCGTGCCTGGTGCCGCCGTTGTGCAGGGGAGACTCGGGCTGAGCGAGCAAAACACAACAGCGCTCTCAGTGAGCGGTTTTGACGTTTTCATTGTCCTAAGAACCCAGAGCGGAAGTGTGCAGCACACTCACCTTTTTGCAGATGGCGCTGTCGGCGGAGAATCTTCTTTCTTTCCTCTGTTGATCTAAAAGGGTGCAGAGAAATAAGAAGGGGTGAGCTGAACCAAGAAAGACACATAGACTGCCGTTCAAAGGTTTGAGGTCACTGACTCATTCCTGCACTGAAGTAGTGATATGTGTTCTGTCTTACTGGGGGAGGACAGCGGGGACTTGACTTCGGGTCTCGGTGCGACGGGCTGCACCGGTCTGGTCTGCTTGGCCGCCAGCTTCTTCAGACTGACGCGTCTCTTCTCAAACATCTCCTGCACCGAGCTCTGCTTCTGGAAGACCTTCTCGATCTGGTCCTGGTTGGACAAGCGACACAGCCAAGGTCACGACCTTGGAGAGCTACGAAGAAGCTTTGAAAGCATTTTTTTTTTTTGCCGTTTTTCCGCTGACCCTGAGCTGAGCCGTGAGCATCGCCTCGTACTGGCAGAGGACGCCGCCGCGGTCGGCGAGCGTGTGCGCCGGCGCCGTGTCCAGGTAGCGCTCCAGCTCCTGCAGCGCCGCCTCGGCCCCCTCCTGGGACTGGCAGCGGTCTACGGGCTGGCTGGCCAGCAGGAAGATGCCCTCTTCGCACCAGTGCGATGCCTGGAGAAGAGGGAGAGCACAACGACTGAGCGCTTCCTAAAGCGTAGGGGGCGCCAGAGTATGGCGTCGCCCGCCCCTACCCCACCCCACCCCACCTACCTTCTCCAGGGCGTGGTGGAGCTCCATGGCTCGGAGCAGCAGGCACTTCTTGCTCCTCAGGGTGGCGCTGATGTCCTCGCAGGCCGCCCTCAGCTCGCTGCACTTTGGCCGGATGGAGTCCTCGGCGTAGTGGGAGCTCTCAATCAGCTTGTCGCCCTCGCAGGCCAGGGACAGCGCGCGGTCCAGCACGTCCTATCAGAACACAGGACGCGGAATAAGCTCCGCCCAGAATGCTTTCGGATCACGTTGCGTTGGCTTTAAAGGTCCAGTGTGTATTTAGGATTTATTTATTGATAAAAGCTGAACATGCTGCCCATAAATACATTGATGTAAGTGTATAATCACTGTGCAATGACAGTAATTTGGAAGCCTTGGAACAGTTCTCACATATATATATATATATAAGAATATACATTCCTGAAATACAGGGCTTCCTTAAATATTTTACACACTGGACCTCGAAGGTTCTGGTTGTTAGCTGCTGGGGGTGTCTTACGCAGGCCTTGTCCTCGTGTGCGCAGAGCTCCCGCAGGACGTGCTCGGCGTGGGCGGGGCTCACGCTGACCTCCGAGAAGCCCGACAGCCTCTCCGACGTCACGTCGAGCAGAGTTCGCACCTGCAAAAGATCCGTCTCACTGACACTGTGGCATATACATATATATATATATATATATATATATATATATATATGTATATATATATACACATATACATATATATATATATATATATATACACATATACATATATATATATATATATATATACATATATATATATACATATATATGTATATATATATATATATATATACACATATACATATAAATATATATATATATATATATATATATATACATATATATATATATATATACACATATACATATAAATATATATATATATATATATACATATATATATATATATATATACACACATATACATATAAATATATATATATATATATATATATACACATATATATATATATATATATATATATATATATATATATATATATATATATCTCAAACGCAAAAAGAAACCCCAAAAAAACGTACCTCACGGAAGTGCCTCTCGAAATGTCGCAGCTGCAGGCACTGCTCCAGCTTGGTGCAGTGGCGCTCCCAGAAGTCGTCGAAGGCCGCCTCCGTGTCGTCCAGCTGACCCAGGAGCCTGTTGGGCGCAGTGGGGGAGGGCGGTGAGTCTGCGAACGCTCGACGGCTGCAGCCGTTTTTTAACACTCTTGCCCGACCTTCTCTCACCTCTGCACGGTCGCCAGGTTCTCCACCTCGTCGCAGGTCATGTTGTAGTCTGGGTCCGCGTGGATTGGTTCCTTGATACAGTCCAACAGGCGGCCGCCTTGAGACACCGCCACCTGCAGGTCCTCCTGGGGGTCGAACAACAAAATCGTAGGTGAGAAGTAGGGACGCACCGATTCATATTTTGTTTCCTATGCAGATAGCAACACTTTGCCAATACCAGAGCTCTGTTTGTGTTAATACTTTTATCAATATTGTTGATTTTATATGAGGCTGTAATAAAAACCTCTGTATACGCACATATGTATAACATGGTGTACTTCATAAACATAGTAAGGACACAGGATTCAAGAAAAAGTTTAATCTCGGCTTTACTTTCGTGTGGCAGCATGAGACATAGAACAACCACAGGAAGTTCTTTGGAGCCGAGTGCTCCCCCTAAAGGTCAACAATAGAATATCATAGTCAGGATACTGCAATGTTTACGTATTAACATGGAAATGGCACTGACCCAGGACATTTATCCCTGTTTATCGTCCCAGCTAAAAACTCCTCTTTCTTTTTTCCGTGGAACTTTTGCAGAAGTTTGATAGCGTTAGTGCCAAAATGTATGTCGTGACGGAGCTTCCACCTCTCGTTGACAACATTGCACCTTGCTGTCTTGCTTTGCGGCCTTTCGCGCGTAAACTAGCTCCACGCAGTGGACACGTTGTGGAAAAGTTGGCTAGTAGCCACAGTGCTGCTACAATGTCGACCTGCTACACAGCTGGCTGGAAACTGTGGAGTGGATTTCCTGGATATCAATTTCACCCAGAGTGACACACCCCTATTTTCCAAATTAATTTGTTTTTCAATTTTATGAAGCAAAGTTGAAAATGGTTCAAAATAGCTGGAAAAGCAGCAAAATGTTAAAGAAGATTCTTAAAAGATACCTTGCTGAAAAGAATTAATGGAGATAATACTTGATACTCTCTAGTCTTGATAATGTCTTGGTCTTGGTTGGTGCCGTCTTGACTACAACACTAACTGGATCAGATCGGCCGTAAAAGGTGGAAAGGAAAGCCGCCTACCTTCATGCGGTCCTTCTTCAGGCTGTGGACGTGCAGCAGGTCGGTGGTGGCCTCGGCGTCGTTGGGCAGCTCCGTCTCGGCCAGCTCCATGCCGAACGCCTGCAGGGCCTGGGCCGTGGTCTTCACCATCAGGGCGAAGGCCTCGATCGCCTGCCGGAGGAGGAGGAGGAGGAGGAGGAGGAGGAGAGGACTCGTCACAACAACAACCAGGACAAAAAGCGAGCTGAGCCAAGTCCACCCTGATACCAACAGTGCGGTGGGAGATCCAGCTGTCGTGGCAGTAGTCCTGTGTGCCGCCCAGCTCCGTGGTCAGCTGCCCCGGGTCGATGTAGGCGTGGAGCTCCGTCACCGAACTCAGCATCACCACCTTCATTTTGAACTCATCCTTGTTGAACTTGAACAGGAAGTCCGACAGAGCCCGCTGGAAGAGCGTCGAGGGACGCAACACCAGAACCAAGTGCAAGTTCCCGGGGAAAGTGCCCTGGGGGAGCAAGCAGGGGGTCAAGGGTCAAGGTTGAAAAGTTCACGCTTAACCTCAGTGTATTTGAGAAGACTGGAAAATGCCACCTGAGGACGCACATGCACTTTATCACACACATTTCTTGACAATCTCTCTCACACATGATGATCTCGCTCTTGCTTTAAGTGTGTACAAACTACCCCACTGCACAACTGTATGACGCACACTGTCATTAATGCATGACAATGTATGTATATTATATATATTATTTTTTTTATTTCACATTTTTATATTATTTTTATTTTTCATTCCTATTTTTAATTGTATGCTGTACTTTCATCTCTTTTAATATTATACTGTAGTTTAGAACATTGCATGCTTTTTTTTTAATTACACTACGTAGTTATGTTTTCAAGCTGCTGAAAATGCGAATTTCTCCTGGAGATCTGTAAAGTATCTATCTATCCATCTATCCATTTAACTATCTATCGATCTATCTATCTACCTATCTATCTATCTACAGTCCTGATAGCCACTTTATAATTAAAACACTAGGATCATCATCAGTTCAGTGCGTTCAGTCAGTACACATGAATAAGTTGCCTAAATATTTGGTTCATTTCACCTTCTTGCATAAAATACAGAGAATTAGTATCGGTTGCTTGTTTTAAACCTCCTCATGTTGTTATTTCCCATCAGCCAATCACATTAACCGGCACATCGGGGTTATTGCCTCCGCTAAAAGCCTCCGCTGGCCTGGGTCGATTGCTCCACCCTGCTGGGGATCGTAAATCCATGTTGGGGTGACAGGTGCGTACGCACGCACGCACGCACACACACACACACACACACACACACACACACACACACACACACACACACACACACACACACACACAAGCACACAGAAGATGTGAGTCCACCAGCGCAGATCCTCATGTTCAAAGAAGATTTATCCTGTTTTTTGTTGTTGTTTTGCAGGAATAGATTAGAATCAAGAATTGATCAATGCCGCTAACGTCTTCAATGTGAAGCCTCTGTGCATCTACGACAGCTCAAGACGCCAGTTTGAATGTAAACAGCCGAGCCTTCGTCCAGTTGCCCTCTAAGCGTGTGTGTTTTCCCCTTTTGCAAACGCTAATTAAGGTGTTAGTGGTTAATCAGCAGTCAATAAGGCTTTAAAGTGCAAAAGCCCGACAAAAAGCCCAAATTCATCATTTATTCAGCGGCGGCAGGAAAGACTGAACCTGGCTTTCAGTCATTCTGGATGGAGACCTGCGCTCCCACCAGGCGCACACACACACACACAGGACAGAGATACACATAGATACATCATAGTCATGGAATGCCTGTATGGCGTTGCCATGGAAACGGTGTCTTCCTGAAAACGCACTGAGACGGAAAGAGAGAGAGCGATGGGGGGGAGGGAGGGAAGAGTGCACGGGAGTGTGTGTAAGTGTGTGTGTGTTTGCGTGTGTGCGCGTCTCCTCTCTGCTCGTCCGGTCATGTATATTTTGGGCCTGCTACAGGGACAGCCGGGTGAGGAAACCAAACGCACCTCGGAGGTGCAGGCATCCAAACGGCAGTCGTGTTACTCGTGGGGCCATTAAATTAAATGCGCCGCCGAGGGGTCGCGCTTTCATTTGTCCCTCTGCATTAACATGATAATAACACAACCTGCTCGCCACCACCTTCTCCTCCTCCTCCTCCTCCTCTTCCCTCCTCCTCCCTCCTCCCCTGACGGATGAACACGGGAATGCTAATGTGGCTGCACTCTCACCAACACACAAATGTTAGAGATTTCAAAAATAGCCCAGATAAATAAATGATAAGGATTAGTGTGAGATTAAAAGCAGTCTCCTCTGATGGCCGGAGCCTGATTTGTATTTCAAAAACCTCTCCACTCCACTAACGACATCCGCCACCTTCTCCTGGGAGTTTGGGTAGCTGTCATATTGAAACAGACACACACACACCCTCTCTCCACACTTAAAGCCCCTCAGCCATTTCCCTCCACTTTAGGGGGACCGACCAGGACAAAGAGATTGAAAAAAAAAAAAAAAAAGTCCTGAGTGCGGCTGCCTTGAAGCTGGTCGTGACAATATGGAGCTTTTTTTTATCTTCGATGCCCTGCGGCTCCGGAGACAGGGAGGAGGAGGGGTGGGGGGATGGTGGCTGGAGGGCTGCAGATATGAGCAGAGGTGGGGGGGATGAAGTAGAGGGACCAAGGTGTCCCGTCACCAGCCGCTCAGCTGCTTTGTCCACCTTGAGAAGCTCCGATCCGAAGCGTTTTTTCAGCGGTTCGTCGATCGCTTTTCGGCCGTCCAATGAGCTACTTTTTCTTTAGCCACGGCCACAGATTCAGTCAAGCGTTGCGCTCGCGCCTGCAAGCCCCGCCCACTCCACGTGCTTTCACATCCCCGACCTTGAACGGCCTTGAGGGGAGGGGATGGGATGGGACGGGACGGGCCGCGCTGTCTCCCCGCGAGGCGGTCACTGTCGCCGGCTGATGGCAGTGAGACAGGCAGGGAGAGTGACGGGGGAGGGGCATCCTTCACGCCACCTCCGCTCCCAAAATGTCCTGTTTTAAGATTTTCTTTTATTGTAGAAAACAAAATAAAAAATAAGACTCAAATAAGAAAAGCGCTCTTTTCAAGGTAATTTGATTTAGGTATCATTTAATGCATTGAAGCACCACGTTTCAAGACGCACACACGCACACACACATATATATATATATATATATATATATGTATATATATATATATATATATATATATATATATATATATATATGTATATATATATATGTATATATATATATATATATATATATATATATATATATATATATATATATTATGCAGCAAAGAAAAACACTAAATAACTCAAAATATGCTGTTTATGAAAGGTGGCTATTTTGAAGAATTTAAATATAAATATAAATATAAAACGTGTTGGATATTTTACACTTTCCTACATAATTCCATGTGTGCTAATACGTAGTTTTATATATATATGTATACATATATGAAAATATGTGTATTACATATATGTATATCTAAAATCACTGTCAGGCTCCAATCTCAATAAGGAAAAACTAAAATAAAGCATTTCACAGGCTGATTAGCTGCTGACTATCAGTACTGCTCTGCATACTTCATCAATGTCCCACTCCAGGACGTGGACCTGGTCTGGGCAGCAGGAAGATAACGCATTCAATAATTCAATAAAGAGAATCTGTTGTTTGTCGGGCTGTTAGTCCAGGGATGATTTATCCGCTCCGTGGACGCGCTTCTTCAGAAAAAAAAAAAAATGCGCTTGCTGGGGTGATAATCACCGTCCAATTAGCATACATTAGCATACATCTGCATACAATCAGCGCGGGTAACACCGGGTGAGCGTCTTGGTAGCATATGTACGACGCGTGTTGAGGCCTCGCGCCCGCATGGGGCAGAGGTGGCCGGCGTTGATTCGGAGAGCCGTTTTTACCACCCACTTGTGTTTTATACACTCCCTGTATTTCTTCTGTATTTCCGTCTGTTCTTTCAGGTTTTATCTGCATGTTTCTCTCCGTGGTGGACTGAGGATGGTACATTCACATGTTAAGTCGTAATAGATGATGTGTCTGATGTTATATTATCACAGGGACCTCAGCTATATGTTTCCTCTTACAATCACAACCAGAAGTCTGTAACTTTGTTAAAAAACAGCCTTTGCTGTGTCCCCCGCCCCCTATTTTCGCTGATGATGGCACGTTTTAAATCATAATAGATTTCATGTGCCTAATACATTATCACAGGAACCAGTCCTATATACCAGTCCTCTGGATACAACGTATTGTTTTATCTGCTCTTCCTATGTTTCATTGTAAAGCACTTTGAACTGCATGTCGTGTATTTCATGTATAAAATGTTACTTACTTACGGGAGCAGGGAGGGCGAAAACTACTTTTCGTGAAAGGGTCTAAAATTGCTCGCAGCGCCCCTCCCTGGTTTTGGACCTGCACTGCCAGACTTCCAGCCAACTCTGGAGTGAGACGCTATTTTTTTTTTTTTTTTTTAAGCTTCACTACTGTCTCGCAACAACTAGGAAGAATAAAACATTCCTAATTGTGGGAGACACGTCTGCTGCTGGGGTGAGCCTCAAGGGGAAGGCAAACATGGAAAATTCTACAGGGGCCCAGAGGATATACAGTTATTAAACATGTATGCTTCATATGCTGTGTATTGGAAGGGGTGAGGGCTGTGTGTGTGTGTGTGTGGGGGGGGGGTCCCCAATTTTCAGTTCGCAGCCTGTTTGGCGGTGACAAATAACCAGAGCCCCCCCCCAAAAAAAAAAAAAAAATTGCACACGCAAACAGCTGATGGCAAATTTGGCTGCCGCTTTAAACACACACGCTAGCACAGGCATCGGGAAAACTACGGCTCGGGGGCCATATGAGGCCCATTAAGATTTTTTAAACCAGTCCGCCGCACTTGAAGAAATTATAGTAGTCAGTAAGTCATAAAATAGCTGTATTTCATCCATGTTTTCAGTGTTTTAAGAGTCATGTCAAAAAACATGCTAAATGCTAAATGCTGTGGGGCTTCAAAGACACTGACTGTGTTGGGACTTTCTCTGTAAAATGTTTTTTTTTGGGGGGTTATTTCAATAGAGGAAATAAAGCTCAGTTGGAAAGCAGCACACATCCAACACTTCAATTCACTCCAAAATTTCTGGCTCAGGCCCGCCAAACTTAATGAAGTTATAGTAACAGTTAGTAAGTCAGAAAACAGTGTTTAAAGAGTCATTTCAATAAAGAGCGAAATACCGTGGTGCCTCAAAGACAGATATTCTGGGAACTGACATTAAGGCACATGTTTTCTACATATCCCATGATATATTTGTTCCTCCTATGAGATGGTTCGCCAAAACACTCCATCCATCTGCTGCTGCTCTGGCACCCTATGTCAAATTGTAGAACCCATTGTGGCCCCACCAGTCAAAACGTTTCCCCACCTCAGCACCAGCAGGTCTGCAGGTGGCGGCAATAATCAGCAGGGAAGGTGGTGGTGGTGGTGGGAGGAGGGGTGGGGGGTGGGGGGTGGGGGGGGTCAACACTTTGTCGGAGGTCAACACTCACAGCGATGCGGAGCAGGGTAGCCCTGACGGCGGCCCATCGGTCCAGTCGTCTGTCGATGACCAGGATGAAACCCACTCCCGACGCTGCCACGCTGCAGGGGAGAGGGGGGGGGGGGGGGGCAAACACACATGCACATGGTTAGCAACGTGCAGGAGATGCCACCTTCTCTGGATCTAGAAGTCTGAGGTGAAGTCTGAGGTGTGAGTGGTGAGTCCATGTCATTGTAAGCTTCAACACAAAGGGCTGAAACCCCCCCCAGCAATAATTCATATCCGGGTCCATTATTAATAAGTAATCCATGGGAGAGAGTGAGAGAGTGAAGCCAACCAGACCAGAGGGAGACGCAGCGTCGCTCCGCTTTACCCATCAGCCACCTGGTTGCAACGCAACTGCATTTCCCAGAGATCACTGCTCTCCCCACGCAGGTGGCCCTTCTCAAAGAAAAAATATTTCAACCTTTCGAGCCCGATGCCAAAAAAAAATGCACTCCCCGGCTGAACCGAAGACTACGGGCCCAAAATAATTTAGACATCTTAAAATAATTTGGCTCATATTTTTTGAACGACTGCACAGTGAAGCAAGCGACAACATTTGACTGCTGCTGCTGATGAGAGACCCTTAACCATGGCAACCTTGCCGCTCTGTGTGTGTGTGTGTTGCAACAAAAAAAAAATAAAAAAAAAAAATCTCAGCATTCGTTCCACAGGCTGAGCCATATGTAGCGGCCTCATTAGGCGAATGTGTGTGCGCGCGCGTGTGTGTATGTGTGCGTGTGTGTATGTGTGCGTGTGTGTATGAAAATGCTATATTTCCATCAAAATATACTGCTAGCCAAACTGACACACACACACACACACACACACCACACACACACACACACACACACACACCACACACCACACACCACACACACACACACACACACACACACACAATGTGGGGCCAAACATACGAATACTGCTGAGCTGGTCCATCTGGCCAAGGGAAGGGGGTGGGGGAGGCTATAATAAGTAAATTCATTCCAGTCATCTTCATCATCATCATCATCAACAACAACAGGCAACACACTCACGCTGGCTTATCAGGCAAACGGGGACTGGACGCTACCCTGGCCAAACGCTGCCACGGTGGAAAAAAATGAAAACATCAGCCGTAAAAAATATGTGCCGTTCCAGCCGGGGAGGAGGGATGGAGGGAAGGAGGGAGGGTGGGAAAAAAGAAGCAGAAATCCTTCAAATCTCAGCGTCGTCAGCGCGCCGTGATCCGACTCTTGTCGCCGTCGTCAAAAATGAAAATAAAGGAAGAAAAAGAGAAAAAAAAAAACGCCGCATCCGCTGCTGCTCTGGCGGGCCGAGAGGGAGACGAGGTGACCGCTCGCATCCTTCCGCGCCGCATCTCCCTCCCTCCTTCCCTCCCTCCCTCCCTCCATCCGTCTCCCTCCTCCGCCACCTGCTGCCCCGCCTACCGGCCAATCGGAGGCGGGCGTGCGCGTCTCGCTGCGGCCCCTCCCGCCAATCGGGGAGCCGCGGCTGTGCATCTGCTGGTGGGAGGGGGAAGGGGGATGGGGAGAGGGAGAGGGAAGGAGCGGGGAGGAGGAGGAGGTAGGGGAGGGAGGGAAGGAGGGAGGGAGAGCTGGATATTAAAAGGTGATGAGCTGCTAAATAGTGAGACGGCCGCCGCCACACACGCACTCATTCACCGAGCGAGAGGGAAGGAATCGCCGACGGACGTGTCATTGCCCTCCCTTCTCCTTTGTATGTGTGTGTGTGTGTGTGTGTGTGTGTGTGTGTGTGTGTGAATATGTGTGTGCGGGCTCAGCAGGAGAGGAAAGGTGACAGTGAGGGAGGGAGAGAGAGGGAGAGAGGGAGAGAGGGAGGGAGGGAATAAAGGAGGTGGGGAGGAAAGACAAGGAGTAGGCGTGCCGGTTAAATTAGCGTGGAGGCCACGCCTCCCTCCAGCTCCGGGACAAAAGACACAAACAGAAATATTCATTTAAAAATATACGCAAGACCAAATTTTCAAAAACACCCCAAAAACATATATAATTTAAAATATATATATATATCTGCAGGATAACAAGTAATGGGAGCATCTCTTTCACTGCTTCCTTCCCCCATGTCCTCTACTGGTCTCTTCCAGCGAAGCCCTTTTGGTGTCCTGCTGACGCCTGCTGGCTCCCTGAGGTATTGCAGCTCCCATCAATTGGCCCCGTTCCGCTTTGTTTGTGGCCAAACAAACAAAAAAGAAGCAGCCGGAAAAGGGTGGCGCCTGCTTGTGTGTGTGTGTGTGTGTGTGTGTATGAGAGAGAGAGAGAGAGAGAGAGAGAGAGCGAGAGAGAGAGAGAGAGACCGATGCCAACCTGGGGACGCTGGTGAGGTAGCCAAGGACGCTTTTGAGCTCCTCCTCCTCCAGCTCGTTGAACGCCGGGAATTCTGGGAGGAAGACGATCGGGCTGCCGTTCATCCCGCGGCCCCCTGGTGGACACAAGAGGCAGTCAGGTAGGTAGGTGTGTCAAACACACACACACACACACACACACACACACACACACACACACACACACACACACACACACACACTAATCACTTATTACTAAAGGATGATGTCAGAACTGGAAAGTGAACTCAGTTCTTCTGCAACACAGCTGAACCGTTTCAATTGTGTGTGTGTGTGTGTGTGTGTGTGTGGGGGGGGGGGGTGGGGGGGTGGGGGGGGGGGGAACTGACCTGGCAGGATGGCGAAGCGCTTCTGAAGCTCGCTGCCGATCTCCGCCGCGCACAGCGGGCGACCGTCGGCCTGCACGATGTCATCTGGAAGAGTGAGAAACAGAGAGACGTCGTCACCTGAGCCAACAGCCAATCGTCTCTTTCATTCTTGCGGCATGACTTGCGCTCATATCGTGGTCAAAAACCTTCATGACTTGTTGAGTAAATAAAAACCCAACAACAATAGCTTAAGCTGTTTTGTTTTTGTTTTGTTTTTTTAAAAGGTGCAGTGTCGGGCTGGGGGATTTTGGACAAAAATAAAATCCAGATTTTTTTCTCTGAAAACCATTTTTGATTTCAATTTTTGGGTAAAACTACAAAAGACAATTGAATAAATAAATTATTTCGAATGCAAATATTTTAGCTTTATTTTCAAAGAAAAATAGCAAACAGATTTCCCTATTGGTAATGAAGCGCAATTATCCAGAAAAAGATATTGTAAATCCTCCTTGCGTTTAGCAAAGTGATGACATTTACAGTTTTCTTGACTAAACAAAGATGAATCCCTTGGGATTAGTGACGTGAGAGCCTCGCTTTCACCAAACTTCACTTGAAAATGAATGAGGTTCTTCACAAACAAAGATGAAATAAAGTAAAGTGCAATATAAATAAAATTCATTATTATCTATTATTATTAAGTTCCCTTATTTGGGAATAAGGTGAAAACTTAAGAACCAAACACAAATGAATTCCCCTGTGGATAAAGTGACAACCTGAACTGTCTTTCACCAAACATCACTTTCAAAATAAAAGGTTTTCCATCATCGTGAACAACGACAAATGAATAAAGTGCAAAACTTTCACCTTTTGTAAAAGAGGCGCGCAGCCCGGGAGCATGCGAGAGGAAAATCGATTTTCAGATATTTTTTAACATTGTCTTGACATAAATCTGATTTAGATTTAAAATAGATTAATCGCACAGACCTAGTGCAACGTGTAAAATTTGGCCTGTTTTATGATTTTTCTTATATTGGTAAAATCTTAATATACTGCCCACAAATATATATATACATATATATATACATATGAAAAAAAATGGGGAAAAAAATACAGCAAGGGTCTTGCTCCCAGCTAGCTACAGCCTTGCACCACTATATTTCTAAGGAAGCCCAGAACGGAAAATCCAGCATTTATGACACCACGTTGCGTAAGTAGGGTGAACGCGTGCATCTTCAAATAAACCAACGAAGAAGAAGGTGGACGAGGTATCCAGGTTTGTATGTGCAGGGCACCGTAGTTCACTGGCAAACTCGGACGAGGGAGGGTGAGTGAAAAAGCAATCTGCAATCTAAAATATAAACACTGGATGTCGCTGTTTCCTCTCAAACCGTCCAAATATTACACACTTAACCTTCAAGGGATTTATAACGGAGAAACATTCACAAAGCCCCTTTTAAAAGTCCAGCAAAAGTATAAATAACGACACTGGTGAGCGCGGTTTGTAAAAGGGAGAAATACACAATTGGCAAGCTTTGCGTAAACCGGGCAGCGCGGGGGTAGGAGGGGATGAGGAGAGAGTGAGGCCGAGTCACTAGCAGCATTGGGATTTTCTCCTCGCAGCGGCCAATCTGGATTACACTAATCCAGTTTAGCTCTCCGCAACTTGCAGGGGCACGTGAGCCAATGTGTTGCTGGAGGGGGAAAGTCAAAACCAAACCGGCCGGCCATCCATCCATCCATCCATCCATCCATTGGGTAAGTGGATGGATGGATGGATGGATATTTTAATCACATTAAATACTTATTTTTGGCTCTCAGAGTACTTCTGCAAACTTTGCTCGAAGCTGTATACCGTCAAATGAGGGCCAGCTCAGTTCTGGGAGTGACTCTGCACGAAGGGACGGGACCGCCTGGGATGAACTTCCTGTGAACACCGAGTAAACCGAGGTTGGCCAGCTTGCTATTAGCCTTTCCTGAAGCGCCCTGGTGCTGCTGCGCCTTGAAGACGGTGCTGCGAGTCAATTCTGACGCGGGATGTGCAGCAAATTAAGGGCTTTAGGTCCTGAGCGCGCCGCCGGCTAGACGACGGTGACTCACGGTAAGCCTCACGTGCGCAAAACCAGCGGGATCGGTGTTACGACAAGTATGAAAACACAGGGTTGGAAACTTTTTAACGGTTGTAGAGTGAACAGGTTGCGTTTGTGTATGCAGAAGAAAAGAGGAGAAGGAGAACTCTGCTAGCAATATTTTAAATTTTTTATTTTATTTAATTTAATTTTTTATTTGTATTATTTTATTATTATTTTATTTCGCTTTTTTTGTGCGCATTTATTGATGTTTTGAATAGGGGAGGTTCTTCAAACCTCTCCTGCACGTTTTTTTTTTATCAAATCGTGATAATTTTATATTGAATGTTTACTGGGTGACTGTTACCAATATTTATCACGATATGTACAAAGTACGTGAGATGACGGTCAATACCTATATATTTCTCTACATTACGGTGATCATTGTGCCTTTTCCTGCTTCATTTCTATTGGCTGGAAGTCGTTAGTTGTCAAGCTGTTACGCTGTGAAACGGATGACCAGAGTCATCGTGGAATTTCTGACACTGTTACAATTTGATTGTCTTTGGTCTTAAGAATGTGACAACGGCCGGCCTTGAACCCGTTTCATGGTGTGACGCAAGACCACCACGATGGTCGTCTTTTGCCTGACAGGGCCAAATATATATAATGTGTATGTATATATATATATATATATATATACATATATATATATACATACATATGTATTTGTATATATTGTGGCAGTAAAAAACAAATACAATCAAGTCTAATTTACACTTGCCAAGGACCAAAAACCTGCATTTCTTCACTTGCCCAGCAGGGGCAACCTTCACATGCGCTATGATCAAAGTCAATAACGGCAGAAGGCGGATCGGGACCAGAAATCTGCACCTCTAGATTAAACTTTTACTTTTTTTGGTTTTTTGAAACCATAAAGCAGCCCAGTTCTCTCTGAGCGTTCAGACATTCAGGCGTCAGGCGGCTTCTCGCCGCCTTCGTGCTGAAAAAGACAACAAAAAAACCCTCCTCTGAAACCAGCTTTGTCCTCTTATGAATGAACGAAATGAAACTAAAAGCGGCTCGGCTGCAAGTGAACCCCTTACACCCATGGCGGGCGTGCACACAAACACACACACACATGCGCGCGCACACACACACACACACACACACACACACACACACACACACACACACACACACACACACACACTGGAAGTAGGGCAAACACAAATAGTGATTATGGGGGTCTGAGAAAGAATGTCCCTCCGCCTCCGTGTCCCCTCCCCCCTGGGCTCTGACGCCCCTTCACTATTTCATTCATCCTTTTTTTTTTTTTAGCCAGGGGCTTAACTTGAGGGGCAAACACATTAAAAGACACACACGCACACACCGACACACACACACAGGAACACATGCCCGTTGACACTCTGCGTTCCGCTCCATTCTGTGGGCCTGAAGGCAGCTGCGCCTCTGACAGTTCTCAGGATTGCCACCCTGAGTTGCCGTTGCTCCGCGGGACACAAACCCGGGCTAGAAGTGGTCTAGAACCCGAGAACCCGAGACCCCCCGCTCCACCACCACTTCCACCTACCGCTGCTACGGCTGACCGGAAGGTGAGATGACAGCGGAGAGCGAGGAGCCGCTCCAGGACGGGGTTCCCTTACACATGCCTACATATTTAATGAGTTGGCCCGATACTGCAGTTGAGGGCAACAGAGGCAGAGATCCGCACCTCAACTGAAACAAACAATGACAACAACAACGGCCAGGAGGCCACTGAAAAACAAAAGAAATGGGGCAAATTGCAGAATTCCAGAGGCAAAGTTCAGGTTGGAAAAAATAGAATATAAATAAAATTTTATGTGACAAAAATCTTACTGTGACAGTGGGATGCATGCATGCATGTGTGTGTGTTTTTGTGTGTGTGTGTGTGCTGTCCAAAACTCGTGTTCTCTCCAGGGGAGAAAAACTTCCGGTTAAACGTAACAACAGGAAGTTGGAAGTTTTTCAAGAAGAAGCGTGTAAAAGCAACCAAGTTCTTGCTGGCAGGTGGCCTGCAGACTTGACTCGGGAAATTATCATTAAGCTAATGTGATATTATATAAAGCGAAGCAGCAGCAGCAGCAGCAGCAGCAGCAGCTTTTGCTCCTGGCGGACACGCGGCTGGAAAAGAAAACATGTCTGCAGACGCTCCCCCTTGAATAATTGGGTAGATTGCAGCCGCGCGAGACGCCTGCATCCGGATTGGGTTACGGCTCTCGTTTGCAACGCAGCAACGGCGGGACGGGGTGGCCCGGGGGCGAGCAAGAGGGGGCCGTCCAACCTGCCCCCCGCCCCACTCACACACACACGCACGTCGACCGACTCCTTTGTCGTTGCGTCGTGTTCCTGCAGGTTGCCGGCGCTAAACACAAACCGCAGGGGTTTGTGGCTGTTGGCGGCTGGCTGAAGGCCACCGGTGCTGTGGAACCGGTTGAAGTTCAAAGCGACGAAAAAGCTGATGTTGGACCCTCCACCCCCAAACCCTAACACACACACACACACACACACACACACACACACACACACACACACACACACACACACACACACACACAAGTGTGCAAACTTTACAAACAGCCAACGCCCCTTCGATTTGCCCGGGGTTGGTGTGGTGGGCTGCGAGCGTTGCGGGCGGCGAAACTGGCGTCCAGCCACTGTGGCGACAGTGGGAACCCCCCCCCCGACCCCACCTCAAACCTCTCCCCCACCCCTGGCTCCCTGTCTGCCAACCTCAGCGTGCTCCAAACGGAATGGACGGACTGGGAATGTAGACTTTAAGTCACTGGAGATCTGTGTGTGTGTGTGTGTGTGTGTGTGTGTGTGTGTGTGTGTGTGTGTGTGTGTGTGTGTGTGTTGGAGCCAGGGGGCGTGTCCACGGGAGCCAAAAGTTACCGCGTGGGTATCGCATGCCGGCGGAGAGACGGCCAGCTGCAAGTCGTTGTCGTGTGTTTTGCGTGTGGATTTGCCTGCCGCTTGCAGCTGTTGGCGCACGTGTGTGTGTGTGTATGTGTGTGTGCGTGCGTGTGTGTGTGTGTGCATGAAGGAATCCAGGCTTTATCGTGTGGCATTAAAGTCGTGGTTTTAGCGAAGCCCCATCTGTCACACACACACACACACACACACACACACACACACACACACACACACACACACACACACGTAAATCTGTGGCACACTGGCCTGGAATGTGTGACGGCGTGTGTTTGTGGTGTGAATTAAAATGGTCCAGCAGGGAATCAACAGCCAGACAAATATGATTTCGGTTTGGCCGGTGAGCAGATTTTAGTAATCACGCGTGTGCGTATAAATACAGTGGCAGTGACCTCCATTCAGCCGACGGGTTGCGCTGGCAGAACAAAGAAGCCACGGTTAGCTGGTGGCATCATCGGCGCAGACAAACAACAACAGCCACTGTGCCCTCGGTGTGTGGCCTAGACTGCCGTCACAACACACACACACACACACACACACACACACACGCACACACAGACACATATACACTGAGTCGAGTCCCAACTCGTTAGGAAAATCACGGATGAGGAAGGCAAGGCGCATCAGCTTTCGTAAAGCCGATGCGCCGAGGTTCGGGTCATCCGTCTTGAAAACAGCGCATGGAAAAAGTTTGGAAAAGGGAGCCGGGGGGGATCTTTGAACAAAGCCCCCCCCGTCGCTTTAACTGCTGGGCCACTGGGGTCTCTTCACTGCTGGTTGAGATCGGACGTTCGGTTGCGCCGACCGGGTGAAAAAAACGACTCGGGCGGCAGCTTCTCTGGGTCGGTTTGCACAGATTTCTATATTGGTAAAAGCTCAATGCACAGCCCATTAGTACGTTAACAAAAGTGCACAATCGCAGCACAATATCACACCATTTTGCAACGCCACATTTCTAAGGAAGCCGGTGGACAATCCAGTCCCACTGCGACCACGTTTCGTAATTAGGGTGACTGCTCGCGTCTTCAAATAAACCAACGAGGAAGAAGGTGGACGAGGTGTCTAGGTTTGGGCCCGAAAAGCCACCGTAGCTCATGGGGAGAGTGAAAGACACAGCAATCTGAAATGTAACCACTTGAATGATGTCACTGTTTTTTCTTAAAAATATTACACATATTACACACTGGACCAAATACCCACTATGAGCCCGCTGATTGGCCGGCGGTCACAGCCTCCACAATTTTGCGCGGTTGCTCCCAGGGAGTTTTTCCACTAATTACCACGTGCGCACTCACTCGGTGCACGTCCACTTCCTGTGCGCCGCATTGGACTTTTTTCCGCTCCCTGTCATCCCTCAGTCTCGCGCTGAAAATAGTTCCGGCCACGACAAAGGATGGAATGGAGCAACGCTTGACCCTCTACCTGCTCCGAATACATGTGCGCACGCACGCACGCACACACGCACACACGCACACAGAGACACACACCATGCCGACAGGAAATTTATGGAAAAAAAGAAAATGACTCCGCTGCGGTACCTGCGGACGCAGCTTTTCCAAAACACAAAAACATGTCCCGCCGCCGCTGCGGTCGTTTTTGTTTTTTTTTCAAAGGTGGGACCTCCTCCCTTCCTCCCTTCCTCCCTTCCTCAAAGGGTAGAAAAAAAAAACAACAGAGCGCAAAAGACATCAGAGCCCCTGTGTTTTTAGCAGCTATTTGTCACAGCTACCCGTTATTACGGCGCACGGGGGTGAAAGGAAAAAGACAGGGCGGAAGAGGGGGAATGAAAAGGGAGGATGACGGGCGAGGAGGGATCCAAGGAAGGCTGTGTTTTTACTTGCCCCGTCCAAGAGGCCCGCGAGCTTGACGCGGCTCGCCACCACGCTCCCAAAGGGCTCAAAAAAAAGCTCAGCAAACTTTTAGTCCTCCGGGAGCGACCTGCTTTTCGTTGCGTCCCCCCCCGACCCCCCCCCCGGATAAACTCGGCCGCAACCCGATCCCGTTCGGCTCCTCTTGCTTTTGTGTCGCCGTTGCAGCCGAGCGGGTCACGATCAAAATGTCAAGAAAGTGATCCGTCTCTGCGGAGATCACGTGAAAAGGCTCGGCGCTCCTGCGGGGCGTGAATCAGCGGCAGGTTCTGAGCTTCTGTCTGATGATGATATGCGGTGTAGGTCAGTGGCAGGCTGTGTATTTCGTGTGTAGGCCTTCAGTGACGCTGTACTTAGTCCTACCTGAATGAATACATCTCATACCATACCATAATACCATCATGTACTGTCAAAACTCAAAAATAAATGGTGATTCTAAGACATTAGTCAAGTTTTAATAAGTCCAGCACAAATACGCTGTACATGTGGTTAAACTGTTTATTGTTGCTGTTTTAATATAAGACACCAACGGGACAATAAGCAAAAAATTATTGATATGTGACTGGCTATCGCAACTGACTGTGTTGCGTTTACTTACAGCAGACAGAAGACTGCAACGTTGATTCTGCTGGCCTTCAGCAGCTTTCACAGAACCTGACTATACAAGCTAGCTGAAATATGATTGAATAAAAACTCTACCATAATACTACGGAGATTAATTTCATTATCATATTCACGGGAAAAAGTAACTTTTCTTAGTATCTTTAGGCCAGCAGAGAAGATCTTGCTGGCCCCGATGGCCCAACACTGGTGTGGGTTTACTAATCATCTTGTTTTGTCTCGTTGTCTTGTATTGTTGTCATCATCCCGATCGACGCTGGGGATCGTTTGAAGCTTGTCTGCTCGAGCCACTTTGGCTCCCTGCGTTTATTGATCGCAGAAACACAACACACAACAGTCCCACGCTCCTCTCAGTTTGCAAGCTGTTTGCTGCAAAAGTGTCTCCGGGGCAAAGTTAATCGCCCGGAAGCACACATGCACACACACACACAACACACACAACACACACACACACACACGTTGCTGCGGCTAAATCCCAGAGCATACAGAAGAATGCTCCAGGGAGGCACACCGCTACCTGCGTTTTGTCAGTCAAGACTTTTCCACTTTTGTGGATCTCATCTTGGAAGTGAATGCAACACTGGGAAAGGTCAATGTACGCACGATACATACATGCCAAACGAAACTCTGCAGATAGGGGGCAGCGTTCAGAGAGAGGTGCAGTCTCCGATAAAGCGCCATACTTTAACAAAATAAAGCATTTCTTAATATTGACAACTGTATCTATCTGAACCCTTGATACAACAGTACAATCATCTGATCATTTCCAATCACGTGATCAGATTGGGACACAGCTATGGCACTTTGCTATCTCTGATGTAAAAGCGCAGGCAAAAAGTATCAGTAACCCGATCAGTGATATTGACCGTGCTGGTTCCATAATGACTCTGTAGCAGTACCATGACTAAATGTTGCTGTAGCCGTGCTGACTGAGTGGAAGGCTCTGGAGCAGGGGTCACCAACGTGGTGTCCGTGGGCACCAGGTAGCCCCCCCAAGGACCGCGAGTAGCCCACAGGCCTGTTCTAAAAATAGCACAACTCAATGAGCTGCATCTAAAATTCAGTTTTATCCAACCTTGTTAAGTCATTCTTGATAATTATTGAGAACGTGATCATTGTCTTCATGTAGATCAGTATCAATAACGATCATATATAACTAATGGCTAACTGAGAAAATGTGTTATTTCAGTATAGCAGAGTGTAGCAGACTGGTTGCCCTTCATATGACCCAGTACCCATGAAGTAGCTCTCAGGTTCAAAAAGGTTGGTGACCCCTGGCCTGGAGGTTCAAGGAGAGCAGAAAGACCTCAAGAGTTCCAATCGACGGTGGATATAATGGACAGAAACCGAACCAACGTTGACGGCAGCGTCGCTCAAGCACACAATGAGGAACAGAGATAAAAAGGGGGCTGGGGGTGGAGCGGTGTTGACATTCAAACCTTGAAAAGGGGTTTTGTCCAGAGTGCTGCCGCTAACCGACCAACCGACCGACTCACTGACAGGAGAAAACACACTACGCTAATGGGCGCGAGCTCAATTAATATGTGCCGGCGCTGGCCAAAAGACGTTAGCGCACAGCTGACTTGGCGGCCGCGGCCAGCGCCCTCGGGGAGGGCCGGCGTACGCACTCCTCCTGCCTTTCAGATTGGCTTACGTAACGCTACCGTGAACAATGGCGCCCTCAGCAGGTGGGGGTGAAGGGAAACCGGCCACTGAGGGCCGCAAGACAAAATCAACACGGCCAACAAAGTCGGGTCGCGCTCATTCACCCGACCCATTCAGCCTGCGTTTCACGTCCGCTTGCGGTGGGAAAAAGCCTTGACACGTTGTGTTGACTTTACGTACGTGTGACACTTTTGCACAGGAGCCGAACAGGAGCACAGAAGGTCGACGCGAAGACTCAACTACGCATACGCTAGCTCGGCGCGTGCGTCTCCCTCCCTTGAACTCGGACGATGTCGACGTGGCAAACAAAGGAAAACAAGTTATTTTATTTTCCCCTTCGACTGACACGGTGTTGACCCGAGAGCGTTGGCTTGTCAGCAGCTGCATTTCCATTACAGCTTCGGGCAAAATAAAAACGGTATTTCTCAAATTTTGACAAAGTGCAATTGCGATTTACAGGCGTTTCCATTGAATGGTGTGAAGCGCATAAGGTATAATTCTCGTAAAATCTCGTCCTGCGAGAATTACGTTTGCTTTCCTTTGTTTACGTTTGTTTACCGTCAAGAATGGTTGTTATATTTTTCTCAGTCTCCTCCTCCGTCCAAATATAACACACCATTTTCACTTGAAATGAACTGACGTGTAAATGCGACAAAAGTGTTTCCATGACACTTTTGCGATATACCTCTATGTTGATACGCCTGAAAAACCACCTCACGAGAGCGTCAAAACCTTTTAGCCATATTTGAGAGATTTTTCCAAATTTAGGTGTTTCCATGACCAGTTTTTTATTGCGATATTTAGATTTCGCGCAATTGTAGGGGAAATGGAAACGCAGCTATTGGCTGCGAGGGTTGTGGTGGGCGGTCCCAGATGAGCCGTTTTCTTTGCTGAAGAGCAACGAATCGCTCGTACATGCGCCACCGATGGGTCATTTGTTGGGAAAACTAACATCATGAGTCTCAGCCAGCAGGTGACACGCGCACGCACACGCACACACACACACACACACACGGTAAAGAAGCGTATTTATCTCCAACTTTAAGCCTTGGAAGTCCACAAACTTTGCCCCACTCGCGCACACAAAACACACAAGCACCTGCTGGATTCACACACACTCCCTCTTTAAACTGCCAGAGTTTGCACGCATGCAACAGGCGACAACCGCGCACGCACAAAGGCGCACACACACACACACACACACAAACACACACAAACACACACACACACACACACACACACACACACACACACACACACACACACACACACACACACACACACACACACACACACACACACACACTACCTGTCATCATCTTCAGCTGCAGCCACAGCCGGGTGGTATCGTGGCAGAGTTGCGACACTCGGTTCAGAGCCATCGGGTTGCCGGTACATGGATGCCCTCTTCGTGTACACACGCACACACGCACACACGCACACACACACGCACGCACTCACACACACGCACACACACACTCACTGCCACATAGTCAGACGGCGGTCCATTCTCTGTCCCACACGGCCGAGCCGAGCGCGCCTCAGCGGCTTACTGAGCTGTCAGAGCCGAGCAAGACGGTCAGGACTCTCTCTCTCTCTCTCTCTCTCTCTCACACACACACACACACGCACACACCTCCCCCACTCATCGTTTGTGTCGACAGGGAGGCGGAGTTCCAGGCCAACCTCCCTCCCTCCCTCCCTCCCCTTTTCCCAAGTTTCACATTTCTTCTCTCCGCTCTCACTGAAGTGGATGCGACACAATGTGGAAGTTCAGTCCGGCCAATCGGAGCGTTATCGATCATCGGCCCCGCCCAGTGTCTCTTCCAAACTGTGATTCGATTACATTTATGAGATTAACCCCCCCTGACCCCCTCGACATGAATGGATGCCTGGCTTTGTCCGCGCTGCGCTGCTGAGAAGAAATGTGAGCCCAATTAGCCGAGAGGAAGAGGAACTCCTGTCCGATGCTAATTTGTTTTGTTTTTGTTTGTTTGTTTTTGGATTTGACAAACCAAACGCACGACAGGCGGGTTCAGACCAACTTTTCTTCATCTCAGGTTTTCCATCGACTGGCACCGATGAACCTTGGCGTTCCGGTTTCATCCCGAAGTCGAGGGACGTTTTGAAATTCGCAACGTCGGAACAGAGCGACAATAGAAAGAAACTAATCAATGCCGTCGTTTCATTTGTTTTGAACATCTTGTTTGCAGATGCAAATAAATTTCCTGAGAACAGGGACAGTGGCGTGCGTGCATGCGAGTGTGCGTGTGCGTGTGCGCGTGTGTCTAAAATTCAAACACTCATGTTTGCTCCTGCAGTAGCCGAGGCCTCCTGCTGGACTTTTCCGCACTGGTGCAACAAACACACACAAACACACACACAAGTCAGCAGGGGGAAAAAGTGTGACACACACACGCGCTGTCACAAGCTGTGAGTTGGCCCGAGGGCTGAATTCATAAAATGTGATAGCAAAGATGAGAAAAAAAACAAACAAAAAAAAAAACAGACTTTTCA
>NW_027466056.1:6590000-6607500 GCF_046127955.1 Nelusetta ayraudi
CGTTTTTTTTGCATTTTCAATCCTCCTCATTTGCTCCCAAATGATCCAAACGTACCTCACAGCTCGAAGAAAAACAACATCAACATAGCTGCGACAGATCCTGGCCACCTCCCCACCCACTTCCCTCGAGGCCTCGTGCGAGGCTTAGTATGAGGGCAAATATTGATCGAGCAGAGGCCGCGTGACCGATGTGTCAGGTCTGCGCCGGCGTTATCTTCTTAGAAGGGCCTGACCTGACCCCACTCGCCCTCAACGCAGGAGACGAAAAAAGTAGAACTCACCTCCCGCAGGGGTCTGAGTGCACTTGTGATTGGGCGTCGCCAGCAGTGGCCGTTGACGGCGGCGGCGGGAGCAGCAGAGGCAACACGGCATGACCGACCAGTTTCCTTCCAATCGCTTCCCGCAGGGCCGTGTGCTCCTTTATATTGCGAGACGTCTCTGTCTCTCTAAATCAGCGGTGTGTCGGAACACGAGGTAAAGTCGTCGACCGACCAATCACCAAAGGCCAGGTCGGGTAATCAGTTACCGAGGAGAAAAAAAGGCTGATAGGCGCAGCGTCCAAGGGTCTGTCGACGGCTCGGCTCTAACACAAAGCCTGAATATCAGCAGTTAAGGAGCCTAAAGAGATAGATAGATAGATAGATAGATAGATAGATAGATAGATAGATAGATAGAACAGTGTTTCTCAAAGTGGGTGGAGGGCCCCCACGGGGGGGCGCAGAGTCATGCTGGGGGAGGTGCGAAACATGAGGTGGGGTTGGCTGTTGTTCATTTGAATAAGATAAGTGACTAAAACAGGTGAGAGGAAAGTTATTTTTTTATAATGTTTCAATCAAGCTAAGAGCAGCCTATTTTGTCACCATTTCATCAGGGCGGGGGTGCATGACAAATTGTCCTCCTCCAAAGGGGGCATGACAGAGAAAGTTTGAGAACCATTGAGTTACAAGAACGAGGATGGGGAAATCAGACACCAGGTGGGGCAGGATATCCTGTCTTGTCACATGGACATAGCGATATATCAATACCAATATCAATAAGGCCTGTTCCATGCAGGAAAAACACACCAACAAACAAACACGCTAAAAAGCACCTGATGCTGGAACTGACCTTTTCTCCAGCTGGGGCCTCTGCTCCGGTCCTGTCGGGTCAACACGCCGATGGACGCAAACAACTCGCAGAGCCGCCCGCCTAGCGCCCCCCGGCCCGCTTGAGCTAACTCCGGCAGAGACATGGTCCCTGACAGAGCGGACACCACACTGCGCTGTGGTCCGGTCCTCCTCCTCCGCCTCCTCCTCCTACTCCTTTTATTCCTCCTCCACGAGAAAAAGCTTGCCCGGCTGACTCTTTATCATCTTTAATTGCAGGAAAAGAGGAGGGGAGGTGGAGTGGAATGGGTGGAGGGCGGGCATCATCCTCACGGGCCAATTACACAAATGGGGCCGCGCGAAGGGAAACGGTCACGTGTCTGACTTTGAAAAAAGGCACGTTGACGCTGCCTGTGGAAAGCTAACTGGGATCAATAGCTGCGTTTCCAAGACCCCTGGAATTGCGCAAAACCTAAACATCGCAAAAAAAACTGGTCATGGAAACACCTAGACTTGGAAAAAAACTCTCAAATATGGCTAAAAGGTTTTGACGCTCTCATGAGGTGGTTTTTCAGAGGTATCGATATCGAGGTATATCGCAAAGGTGTCATGGAAACACTTTTTTCGCACGAAACCCGGTTCACTGTGAAAATGACGCGTTATGTTTGGGCGGAGGAGGAGACGGAATGTTTTATTTATGAGTGATCAAAGAGAAAAATAGAACAACTATTCTTGCAAGCGAACAAATGTAAACAAACAAAAGCAAACGCAATTCTAGTAAAATTCTCGCAGGATGAGGTTTTACGAGAATTACGACTCATGCACTTCACACCATTCAATGGAAACACCTGCAAATCGCAATCGTACTTTGTCGAAATTTTAGAAATATCGCTTTTACTTTGCGAAAAACTGTCATGGAAATGTAGCGAATGAACCCAGAGAATTAAGCAGAAACTTGTCTCTCCCTTACTTTGCTGGTTATCAAAACATAGGTCCTGTAGTAGGACACTGATGAAGTGAAGCTGTTCCCTGGAGGTGTAAAGCAGCCCCCCCAAAGACCACATGAGTCGCCCACAGACCTGTTCTAAAAATAGCACAACTCGTTGAGCCCTGCGTCTAAAATTTATTTACATCCAATGTTGTTAAGTCCCTGTTGAAAATAATTGTGAGAACTCATGAACGTGATCAGTGTCTTCACATAAATGAGTCTCACGAATAAAAATTCCTACACTAAACTAAACTGGTTGCCCTTTGTATGACTCAATACCCATGAAGTAGTTCTCAGGCTCAAAAAGGCTGATGACGCCCTGGTGTAAAGCCACCAATGATATTACAAAAATGGGCGGGTCCACGTGTCAGAGTGGGGTTTGGTGCTGACTCAAGGGGGAGGTACTGTAGGGGCATTACCCTTGTGGCAAGATTAAAAAAGCCAGTGTACCAGGCGGATTTAGGAATTCTCTTCGCTCAGAGATGAGGACTCATCAGCCAAAGTTCTCCTCCTCGCAAGATACCAAGCCAGGCAAACAGCCATTGCGTGATTTCATTCATTAGAATGGCCCCTCGTGGATGAAACGCTGGTGCCATGAGAACCCAACTGGGGCCAATTCGGTTCACACCGTCGTTTGCAACAGAGACGCACGCAAAACAGTCCCCACTCCAGTTAAACTTCAAAAAGGTGCCAAATGCACTTGGTCACACACTCCTGGTTAGGTGCCACTCTGCAATATATTAGATTCATTAATCACTCAGGTTCAGTTAACAGCGGCGCACATCAATGCCGGTGCCCCCACACTCCAGGGCGGCTTCCAAACTAATCGCTCGAGGGGGGAGCGGGTGGATAAACAATGAGCACATAAAGCGACAAAAGCAGGAAGCCACAACATAAATAATGGGAGGTGGGGGGCTGGAAAAAAATAAAGGAAGGGAATGTGTTGCAAATGTTCTGTTTGTTGTTGGGAAAAACTCCCCTCAATTGGCTTTTTAGCAGGATAATGGATCAGGTGTGCTGGTTCACCTGGCAAGCTGTTTTCAAATGAAAAGAGTTCTTTTTCAAAGTTCTGGCACATTCGACCGTGTTTCCATGGCAGAACATCTGGCGTTATTAGTCATAGAAGTCAAATTACTCATAAGTCAAGAGGATCAGTGAAACACATCGCAAACCAGCCATTACTCCTAAAACAAACATTAATGTTGAAAAACAAAGTAATGATCCTGCCTTTTATTTTATGTTCTTTCAATTTGTTCTATTTTATTCAGATTTTTTTTTTTTTTTAGTTTGATGCTGGTTGTCAATGTGTTTTATTTATTCTTGTATTTGTGAATGTGTGACTGTTTGAGGTGAGACATAGATGTACATGTAGATATTTATATGTATATGCATACATATATAAATGAAAATGTTCAATTTTGTACAATTGACATAAAGATTGACATGCACTCAAAACTTCAATATAAAATATTGTTAAAAAAACGAGTGTCAAAATCAGATGCTTTAAAAGTCTGTGAAGTGTATTATTCTAACTATTAAAGGATTGGGTATAAACCAATTGCTGTAAATGCACAAGACTCCACGCCAAGATAAAAGAAGGCACCCACCACCGCTGATTGTGCTCAGCACCTCCGGCATTTCATCCAGGTCCTTGGCTGTCGACTGTCGCTGCCCCATCTTCGCTCCGGCACCCCAGGGCCTTCCTCTCCGCGTGCACCTCACACCTCTTAGGATGACAAAGACCGCGGCTGTCAGCGACGCTGTGAAAGGGACCAGGGACCGGCAACCATGCCTGGTGAGTGGGCCAAAGAGTAAAGAGGGAAGCGATGGGCCGCTGCTCGGTCCATTTAATTTGGTCAGCAGCAGCTGTGTGTGCGTGCGTGTGTAAAAGGGGAAGGGGAGGGTTTGAGGAGAAACACACTGGACAAACAAGGCAAGTTTTGCAATGCAATTGCATAACAACTTCCGTGCCCTGAGGCAAAGACGCACACTTTTTTCGCTCCTCAGCTGCGCTAACGACTTTACGCCCGCTAACCGCATCGCTCAATTAAAGGGGCTGCATGTGCAAAATTTCATTGCACAGCTCGGCCTTTCCGAAGCCAGGTCATCCTGTCTGGTTGTCACACTAAACGCGTTAACCTCTGCCGTTTAAACTCCCTACTGCGTGGAAAAATATTTGGCCCTCCATCCCCACGACATCTCCCCACCTTGGAGACCCTCCAGCCAAACAAGAATCCGGACACAATGAGACTAATTGAAAATAATTGTTTGCCAGGTCAAAAGTTTACTTTTGTGAATCAGCGCTTTAGCTAAATAGGCTGAAAGATTGAATTCAAAGGACATTTATTCCATGAGTAGTATATCCTCTCACAAATAACTCCATGCACACATCCGTTGACATATGGCAGGTAAAATCAAATCAAACGGATCCAATTTCACGACCAATTACCTGTCCCCTGACCCCTCCCCGTTCTGTTGACAATAGGACAACAAACCCTCAGTCATATGAACAGCCACCATGTGACGTGCAAAGCTAAATAAAGAAGCTGTGCCGGGTCCACATGCAACCCAGCGTGACACGTCTTACTGCCAGGTCCACACAAGTGGCCGTAGGGTGTTTTCTCTGAGTGTGAGGCCATAAAGAAGTCAGCAAATGCAAAGTGCTCGAGGCTGACACGGCCAGCTCTCCTGAGTTTTCTCACCACTGGAAATCACGAGCTGAGCACTTCTGAAAGCCAGAATGACAGACAGATTTGCTGATCAACGCACTCATAATACTTGAAGCAACTCAGTTTCAGCGGGGGGGGAGAGACTTCTCCTGATGTCAACAATTTAGACTGGTTGTCTCTTTAGTTTCTCTCCGACGTGCAGTTTTACAATTATCTATGTTAAAACAAAACCACATGTGAAAAACTGGGGCAAGTAGACAAGAACTTATATTCATATTTTTGGAAATCAACCCATATTTTGTTTTTATTGTTTTGTTTTGTTTTTAAATACCTGTGCCTTTTCTCGTTTACTGGCAAGTCATAATTTCTTTTTAACTTTACATTTAAATGCGTGTTCCATTTCAAAGCTGAATCAACAGCCTCGCTGCGAATATACCATGAAAAAAAACTACCACCTTATGTAAAAAGTACACAGAAGAATTGATAAACCCTGAACCGTCCCAGCGCCGTTTCGAAATATGGTGAACGAGCGCCACGCTTGAACCAGGTAAGAAACTACATATAAGGCTCATGATTGATTCTTGGAAATGCATCAATAGTTGTATGCCGAAATACTAGCCAGACTGTCAAGATTACAATGAAAGAAGGTGGGTGGGGAAAATTGTTATCTGTTCATATAATTCAAACAACTTACCGAATTGTCAATGCAAATTGGAAGACCAGTCTTTCGCCCAGTTTATGGATGTCATTGAAGCTAACTAGCACATATAGCCCAGACCCCTCTCAAAATGGCACACTGCGTCCAAGTGAATGAACTATATGCAGGCCATTTTATACATAGTATGTATGTATTCATCTATTGTTTATGACTGAAAAGTGAATGGCCTGCGACTGTGCTAAATGTGTCACTTTGTGTGCCACAAAGTGACACAGCTTTTGTTATTCAATTGTTTTTCCGCTCACCTGTTGCAGGCTAATTACTTCCGCTCATAGGTTGCGACTCTCGGAGGACTGGTGGAATCTTTTTCGCCGATAGGCCTTACTCCTGACAGAACAAGAGGGGAGAATCCTGAGTGAATTCATTCAGTGGAAGAAAAGAAAATACGCGTTTTCCCCGCCACATCTCCTCTTTATGATATTGGTATTGGGGGAGGCGAGATGTCTACCACTGAATTAACAATGCTTGCATTTTTTTTTGTGGGGGAAAAAAAATTATGTTCATAGTTTTGCGAGGAGAAAAAAAGACAAGCGCGCTGATCCCTGGGAGCAACAGGCTGTGTTCCCCATTTAACCTCCATTCGAACTAGAAGCACGGAACACATGGCTTTCACACAGTACATAGCTCCTCGTTAGTATAGTGGTGAGTATCCCCGCCTGTCACGCGGGAGACCGGGGTTCAATTCCCCGACGGGGAGAGAGAAACCTTTTGATCCCTGCCAAAGTGGTATTTTATTGAAAGATGTTTGTGTCGCCCAAAAAAAAGCCTGTTGCATTGGCCGGGAATCGAACCCGGGCCTCCCGCGTGGCAGGCGAGAATTCTACCACTGAACCACCAATGCTTGAATCTTAGAGAAAAGGGGGGTGTTCACAGTTGTGCGAGGAGCGAGAGCAAGAGCTTTCGGACGTGGCCAGGAGCGGAACCATGTTTGAATCAACACCACCATCTAGTGGGTGATTATAGAACTTCACTCACTATCAATCACCCAGGTCAATGCAGAGGACAACAATGGCTTTCGGAGATCGTTGACGACAATGACCCCTTCTCCACAAAGACCTCAAAGCCCAACTGCTGTTGTTACCAAGATAAGAAAAGGTATCTACCACGTGTTCCCATTCCCTCATATTCAAGTTACACCCTTTATTGAATGAGACTGGCAGAGTGAATTCTATTACCATGAGAAACTGTGTTCCCTATTTAACCTCCATTTGTACTAGATGGAAGACATGGTTTTCACACGGTCTGTATCTCCTCGTTAGTATAGTGGTGAGTATCCCCGCCTGTCACGCGGGAGACCGGGGTTCAATTTCCCGACGGGGAGAGAGAAACCTTTTATTCCAAAACAGAGTTAATGTTTGTGTAGCAAAAAAAAAAATAACTTTTTGCATTGGCCGGGAATCGAACCCGGGCCTCCCGCGTGGCAGGCGAGAATTCTACCACTGAACCACCAATGCTTGAAATTTTGAGAAAAGTTAACAGTTGTGGGAACTAAGACAAGTACACTGATCCCGAGGAGCGAGGGGAAGAGCTTTCGGATGAGGCCAGGGATCGATGTTTGAACCAACACCACCATCTATTGGGTGATTATAGAACTTCAACTACACGTTTAAATCCTTCGCAGACATTTATCACTCAACCAGGTCTATGCAGTGTCCAACAATGGCTTTCGGAGGTCGTTGACTACAATGACCCCTTCTCCACAAAGACCTCAAAGCCCAACTTCTGTTGTTACCAAGATAAGAAAAGGTATCTACCATGTGTTCCCATTCCCTCATATTCAAGTTGCACTCTTTTGCTTGAGTGAGACTGGAAGAGTGAATTCTATTATTGTGAGAAACTGTGTTCCCCATTTAAACTCCATTTGTACTAGAAGCACGGAAGACATGGCTTTCACGCTTTCCATAGCTCCTCGTTAGTATAGTGGTGAGTATCCCCGCCTGTCACGCGGGAGACCGGGGTTCAATTCCCCGACGGGGAGACAGTTGTCTTTTTTTGATGGCTGCCAAATAGGTATTTCGTTAAAAGAGCTTTAAATAAAAGTGTTGTTTGCATTGGCCGGGAATCGAACCCGGGCCTCCCGCGTGGCAGGCGAGAATTCTACCACTGAACCACCAATGCTTGAAACTTAGAGAAAAAGGTGGTGTTCACAGTTGTGCGATGAACGAGAGCAAGAGCTTTCGGACGTGGCCAGGAGCGGAACCATGTTTGAACCAACACCACCATCTAGTGGGAGATTATAGAACTTCACTCACTATCAATCACCCAGGTCTATGCAGAGTACAACAATGGCTTACCAAGATAAGAGAAGGTATCTACCACGTGTTGCAAAGAAAAAGGGGGTGTTCACAGTTGCGCAAGACAAAGCAAGTGCACTGACGCCAAGATGCAAGAAACTGTGTTCCCTACTTAGCCTCCATTCCAACTAGGAGTACGCAACACATGGCCTTCCTGCAGCCCTGCAGTCCTTGTCTCCTCGTTAGTATAGTGGTGAGTATCCCCGCCTGTCACGCGGGAGACCGGGGTTCAATTCCCCGACGGGGAGAGAGAAACCTTTTGATCCCTGCCAAAGTGGTATTTTATTGAAAGATGTTTGTGTCGTCCAAAAAAAAGCTTGTTGCATTGGCCGGGAATCGAACCCGGGCCTCCCGCGTGGCAGGCGAGAATTCTACCACTGAACCACCAATGCGTGCAGTGCAAAGAAAAAGGGGGTGTTCACAGTTGCGCAAGACAAAGCAAGTACAGTGACGCCAAGATGCAAGAAACTGTGTTCCCGACTTAGCCTCCATTCCAACTAGGAGTACGCAACACATGGCCTTCCCGCAGCCGTTGTCTCCTCGTTAGTATAGTAGTGAATATCCCCGCCTGTCACGCGGGAGACCGGGGTTCAATTCCCCGACGGGGAGCGAGAAGATTTTTGATCCCTGCCAAAGAGGAATTTTATCGAAAGATGTTTGTGTAGCCCAAAAAAATCCCTGTTGCATTGGCCGGGAATCGAACCCGGGCCTCCCGCGTGGCAGGCGAGAATTCTACCACTGAACCACCAATGCGTCCACTGCAGAGAAAAAGGGGGTGTTCACACTTGCGCAAGACAAAGCAAGTGCACTGACGCCAAGATGCAAGAAACTGTGTTTCCAACTTAGCCTCCATTCCAACTAGGAGTACGCAACACATGGCCTTCCCATATTCCGAGTCTCCTCGTTAGTATAGTGGTGAGTATCCCCGCCTATCACGCGGGAGACCGGGGTTCAATTCCCCGACGGGGAGAGAGAAACCTTTTGATCCCTGCCAAAGAGGTATTTTATTGAAAGATGTTTGTGTAGCCCAAAAAAAAGCCTGTTGCATTGGCCGGGAATCGAACCCAGGCCTCCCGCGTGGCAGGCGAGAATTCTAGCACTGAACCACCAATGCGTGCAGTGCAAAGAAAAAGGGGGTGTTCACAGTTGCGCAAGACAAAGCAAGTACAGTGACACCAAGAAGCAAGAAACTGTGTTCCCGACTTAGCCTCCATTCCAACTAGGAGTACGCAACACATGACCTTCCCGCAGCCCTAGTCTCCTCGTTAGTATAGTGGTGAGTATCCCCGCCTGTCACGGGGGAGACCGGGGTTCAATTCCCCTATGGGGAGAGAGAAACCTTTTGATCCCTGCCAAAGAGGTATTTTATTGAAAGATGTTTGTGTAGCCCAAAAAAAAGCCTGTTGCATTGGCCGGGAATTGAACCCGGGCCTCCCGCGTGGCAGGCGAGAATTCTACCACTGAACCACCAATGCGTGCAGTGCAAAGAAAAAGGGGGTGTTCACAGTTGCGCAAGACAAAGCAAATGCACTGACGCCAAGATGCAAGAAACTGTGTTCCCGACTTAGCCTCCATTCCAACTAGGAATACGCAACACATGGCCTTCCTGCAGCCCTGCAGTCCTTGTCTCCTCGTTAGTATAGTGGTGAGTATCCCCGCCTGTCACGCGGGAGACCGGGGTTCAATTCCCCGACGGGGAGAGAGAAACCTTTTGATCCCTGCCAAAGAGGTATTTTAATGAAAGATGTTTGTGTAGCCCAAAAAAAAGCCTGTTGCATTGGCCGGGAATCGAACCCAGGCCTCCCGCGTGGCAGGCGAGAATTCTACCACTGAACCACCAATGCTTGCTGTGCAAAGAAAAAGGGGGTGTTCACAGTTGCGCAAGACAAAGCAAATGCACTGACGCCAAGATGCAAGAAACTGTGTTCCCTTCCTAGCCTCCATTCCAACTAGGTGTACACAACACAGGGCCTTCCCGCAGCCTTTGTCTCCTCGTTAGTATAGTGGTGAGTATCCCCGCCTGTCACGCGGGAGACCGGGGTTCAATTCCCCGACGGGGAGAGAGAAACCTTTTGATCCCTGCCAAAGTGGTATTTTATTGAAAGATGTTTGTGTAGCCCAAAAAAAAGCCTGTTGCATTGGCCGGGAATCGAACCCGGGCCTCCCGCGTGGCAGGCGAGAATTCTACCACTGAACCACCAATGCCTGCAGTGCAAAGAAAAAGGGGGTGTTCACAGTTGCGCAAGACAAAGCAAATGCACTGACGCCAAGATGCAAGAAACTGTGTTCCCTTCTTAGCCTCCATTCCAACTAGGAGTACGCAACACATGGCCTTCCTGCAGCCCTGCAGTCCTTGTCTCCTCGTTAGTATAGTGGTGAGTATCCCCGCCTGTCACGCGGGAGACCGGGGTTCAATTCCCCGACGGGGAGAGAGAAACCTTTTGATCCCTGCCAAAGTGGTATTTTATTGAAAGATGTTTGTGTCGCCCAAAAAAAAGCCTGTTGCATTCGCCGGGAATCGAACCCGGGCCTCCCGCGGGGCAGGCGAGAATTCTACTACTGAACCACCAATGCGTGCAGTGCAAAGAAAAAGGGGGTGTTCACAGTTGCGCAAGACAAAGCAAGTACAGTGACGCCAAGATGCAAGAAACTGTGTTCCCAACTTAGCCTCCATTCCAACTTGAAGTACGCAACACATGGCCTTCCTGCAGCCCTTGTCTCCTCGTTAGTATAGTGGTGAGTATCCCCGCCTGTCACGCGGGAGACCTGGCTTCAATTCCCGGACGGGGAGAGAGAAACTTTTTGATCCCTGCCAAAGAGGAATTTTATCGAAAGATGTTTGTGTCGCCAAAAAAACGCTTGTTGCATTGGCCGGGAATCGAACCCGGGCCTCCCGCGTGGCAGGCGAGAATTCTACCACTGAACCACCAATGCGTGCAATGCAAAGAAAAAGGGGGTGTTCACAGTTGCGCAAGACAAAGCAAGTACAGTGACACCAAGAAGCAAGAAACTGTGTTCCCGACTTAGCCTCCATTCCAACTAGGAGTACGCAACACATGACCTTCCCGCAGCCCTAGTCTCCTCGTTAGTATAGTGGTGAGTATCCCCGCCTGTCACGCGGGAGACCGGGGTTCAATTCCCCTATGGGGAGAGAGAAACCTTTTGATCCCTGCCAAAGAGGTATTTTAATGAAAGATGTTTGTGTAGCCCAAAAAAAAGCCTGTTGCATTGGCCGGGAATCGAACCCAGGCCTCCCGCGTGGCAGGCGAGAATTCTACCACTGAACCACCAATGCTTGCTGTGCAAAGAAAAAGGGGGTGTTCACAGTTGCGCAAGACAAAGCAAATGCACTGACGCCAAGATGCAAGAAACTGTGTTCCCTTCCTAGCCTCCATTCCAACTAGGTGTACACAACACAGGGCCTTTCCGCAGCCCTTGTCTCCTCGTTAGTATAGTGGTGAGTATCCCCGCCTGTCACGCGGGAGACCGGGGTTCAATTCCCCGACGGGGAGAGAGAAAACTTTTGATCCCTGCCAAAGTGGTATTTTATTGAAAGATGTTTGTGTTGCCCAAAAAAAAGCCTGTTGCATTGGCCGGGAATCGAACCCGGGCCTCCCGCGTGGCAGGCGAGAATTCTACCACTGAACCACCAATGCCTGCAGTGCAAAGAAAAAGGGGGTGTTCACAGTTGCGCAAGACAAAGCAAATGCACTGACGCCAAGATGCAAGAAACTGTGTTCCCGACTTAGCCTCCATTCCAACTAGGAATACGCAACACATGGCCTTCCTGCAGCCCTGCAGTCCTTGTCTCCTCGTTAGTATAGTGGTGAGTATCCCCGCCTGTCACGCGGGAGACCTGGCTTCAATTCCCGGACGGGGAGAGAGAAACTTTTTGATCCCTGCCAAAGAGGAATTTTATCGAAAGATGTTTGTGTCGCCCAAAAAAAAGCTTGTTGCATTGGCCGGGAATCGAACCCGGGCCTCCCGCGTGGCAGGCGAGAATTCTACCACTGAACCACCAATGCGTGCAATGCAAAGAAAAAGGGGGTGTTCACAGTTGCGCAAGACAAAGCAAGTACAGTGACACCAAGAAGCAAGAAACTGTGTTCCCTTCCTAGCCTCCATTCCAACTAGGAGTACGCAACACATGACCTTCCCGCAGCCCTAGTCTCCTCGTTAGTATAGTGGTGAGTATCCCCGCCTGTCACGCGGGAGACCGGGGTTCAATTCCCCTATGGGGAGAGAGAAACCTTTTGATCCCTGCCAAAGAGGTATTTTATTGAAAGATGTTTGTGTAGCCCAAAAAAAAGCCTGTTGCATTGGCCGGGAATCGAACCCGGGCCTCCCGCGTGGCAGGCGAGAATTCTACCACTGAACCACCAATGCGTGCAGTGCAAAGAAAAAGGGGGTGTTCACAGTTGCGCAAGACAAAGCAAATGCACTGACGCCAAGATGCAAGAAACTGTGTTCCCGACTTAGCCTCCATTCCAACTAGGAGTACGCAACACATGGCCTTCCCGCAGCCCGAGTCTCCTCGTTAGTATAGTGGTGAGTATCCCCGCCTGTCACGCGGGAGACCGGGGTTCAATTCCCCGACGGGGAGAGAGAAACCTTTTGATCCCTGCCAAAGAGGTATTTTAATGAAAGATGTTTGTGTAGCCCAAAAAAAAGCCTGTTGCATTGGCCGGGAATCGAACCCAGGCCTCCCGCGTGGCAGGCGAGAATTCTACCACTGAACCACCAATGCTTGCTGTGCAAAGAAAAAGGGGGTGTTCACAGTTGCGCAAGACAAAGCAAATGCACTGACGCCAAGATGCAAGAAACTGTGTTCCCTTCCTAGCCTCCATTCCAACTAGGTGTACACAACACATGGCCTTCCTGCAGCCCTTGTCTCCTCGTTAGTATAGTGGTGAGTATCCCCGCCTGTCACGCGGGAGACCTGGCTTCAATTCCCGGACGGGGAGAGAGAAACTTTTTGATCCCTGCCAAAGAGGAATTTTATCGAAAGATGTTTGTGTCGCCAAAAAAACGCTTGTTGCATTGGCCGGGAATCGAACCCGGGCCTCCCGCGTGGCAGGCGAGAATTCTACCACTGAACCACCAATGCGTGCAATGCAAAGAAAAAGGGGGTGTTCACAGTTGCGCAAGACAAAGCAAGTACAGTGACACCAAGAAGCAAGAAACTGTGTTCCCGACTTAGCCTCCATTCCAACTAGGAGTACGCAACACATGACCTTCCCGCAGCCCTAGTCTCCTCGTTAGTATAGTGGTGAGTATCCCCGCCTGTCACGCGGGAGACCGGGGTTCAATTCCCCTATGGGGAGAGAGAAACCTTTTGATCCCTGCCAAAGAGGTATTTTAATGAAAGATGTTTGTGTAGCCCAAAAAAAAGCCTGTTGCATTGGCCGGGAATCGAACCCAGGCCTCCCGCGTGGCAGGCGAGAATTCTACCACTGAACCACCAATGCGTGCAGTGCAAAGAAAAAGGGGGTGTTCACAGTTGCGCAAGACAAAGCAAATGCACTGACGCCAAGATGCAAGAAACTGTGTTCCCGACTTAGCCTCCATTCCAACTAGGAATACGCAACACATGGCCTTCCTGCAGCCCTGCAGTCCTTGTCTCCTCGTTAGTATAGTGGTGAGTATCCCCGCCTGTCACGCGGGAGACCTGGCTTCAATTCCCGGACGGGGAGAGAGAAACTTTTTGATCCCTGCCAAAGAGGAATTTTATCGAAAGATGTTTGTGTCGCCCAAAAAAAAGCTTGTTGCATTGGCCGGGAATCGAACCCGGGCCTCCCGCGTGGCAGGCGAGAATTCTACCACTGAACCACCAATGCGTGCAATGCAAAGAAAAAGGGGGTGTTCACAGTTGCGCAAGACAAAGCAAATGCACTGACGCCAAGATGCAAGAAACTGTGTTCCCGACTTAGCCTCCATTCCAACTAGGAGTACGCAACACATGGCCTTCCTGCAGCCCTGCGGTCCTCGTCTCCTCGTTAGTATAGTGGTGAGTATCCCCGCCTGTCACGCGGGAGACCGGGGTTCAATTCCCCGACGGGGAGAGAGAAACCTTTTGATCCCTGCCAAAGTGGTATTTTATTGAAAGATGTTTGTGTCGCCCAAAAAAAAGCCTGTTGCATTCGCCGGGAATCGAACCCGGGCCTCCCGCGGGGCAGGCGAGAATTCTACTACTGAACCACCAATGCGTGCAGTGCAAAGAAAAAGGGGGTGTTCACAGTTGCGCAAGACAAAGCAAGTACAGTGACGCCAAGATGCAAGAAACTGTGTTCCCAACTTAGCCTCCATTCCAACTTGAAGTACGCAACACATGGCCTTCCTGCAGCCCTTGTCTCCTCGTTAGTATAGTGGTGAGTATCCCCGCCTGTCACGCGGGAGACCTGGCTTCAATTCCCGGACGGGGAGAGAGAAACTTTTTGATCCCTGCCAAAGAGGAATTTTATCGAAAGATGTTTGTGTCGCCAAAAAAACGCTTGTTGCATTGGCCGGGAATCGAACCCGGGCCTCCCGCGTGGCAGGCGAGAATTCTACCACTGAACCACCAATGCGTGCAATGCAAAGAAAAAGGGGGTGTTCACAGTTGCGCAAGACAAAGCAAATGCACTGACGCCAAGATGCAAGAAACTGTGTTCCCTTCCTAGCCTCCATTCCAACTAGGTGTACACAACACAGGGCCTTCCCGCAGCCCTTGTCTCCTCGTTAGTATAGTGGTGAGTATCCCCGCCTGTCACGCGGGAGACCGGGGTTCAATTCCCCGACGGGGAGAGAGAAAACTTTTGATCCCTGCCAAAGTGGTATTTTATTGAAAGATGTTTGTGTTGCCCAAAAAAAAGCCTGTTGCATTGGCCGGGAATCGAACCCGGGCCTCCCGCGTGGCAGGCGAGAATTCTACCACTGAACCACCAATGCCTGCAGTGCAAAGAAAAAGGGGGTGTTCACAGTTGCGCAAGACAAAGCAAATGCACTGACGCCAAGATGCAAGAAACTGTGTTCCCGACTTAGCCTCCATTCCAACTAGGAATACGCAACACATGGCCTTCCTGCAGCCCTGCAGTCCTTGTCTCCTCGTTAGTATAGTGGTGAGTATCCCCGCCTGTCACGCGGGAGACCTGGCTTCAATTCCCGGACGGGGAGAGAGAAACTTTTTGATCCCTGCCAAAGAGGAATTTTATCGAAAGATGTTTGTGTCGCCCAAAAAAAAGCTTGTTGCATTGGCCGGGAATCGAACCCGGGCCTCCCGCGTGGCAGGCGAGAATTCTACCACTGAACCACCAATGCGTGCAATGCAAAGAAAAAGGGGGTGTTCACAGTTGCGCAAGACAAAGCAAGTACAGTGACACCAAGAAGCAAGAAACTGTGTTCCCGACTTAGCCTCCATTCCAACTAGGAGTACACAACACAGGGCCTTCCCGCAGCCTTTGTCTCCTCGTTAGTATAGTGGTGAGTATCCCCGCCTGTCACGCGGGAGACCGGGGTTCAATTCCCCGACGGGGAGAGAGAAACCTTTTGATCCCTGCCAAAGTGGTATTTTATTGAAAGATGTTTGTGTCGCCCAAAAAAAAGCCTGTTGCATTGGCCGGGAATCGAACCCGGGCCTCCCGCGTGGCAGGCGAGAATTCTACCACTGAACCACCAATGCCTGCAGTGCAAAGAAAAAGGGGGTGTTCACAGTTGCGCAAGACAAAGCAAATGCACTGACGCCAAGATGCAAGAAACTGTGTTCCCGACTTAGCCTCCATTCCAACTAGGAGTACGCAACACATTGCCTTCCCGCAGCCGTTGTCTCCTAGTTAGTATAGTGGTGACTATCCCCGCCTGTCACGCGGGAGACCGGGGTTCAATTCCCCTATGGGGAGAGAGAAACCTTTTGATCCCTGCCAAAGAGGTAATTTATTGAAAGATGTTTGTGTAGCCCAAAAAAAAGCCTGTTGCATTGGCCGGGAATCGAACCCGGGCCTCCCGCGTGGCAGGCGAGAATTCTACCACTGAACCACCAATGCCTGCAGTGAAAAGAAAAAGGGAGTGTTCACAGTTGCGCAAGACAAAGCAAATGCACTGACGCCAAGATGCAAGAAACTGTGTTCCCTTCTTAGCCTCCATTCCAAATAGGAGTACGCAACACATGGCCTTCCTGCAGCCCTGCAGTCCTTGTCTCCTCGTTAGTATAGTGGTGAGTATCCCCGCCTGTCACGCGGGAGACCGGTGTTCAATTCCCCGACGGGGAGAGAGAAACCTTTTGATCCCTGCCAAAGTGGTATTTTATTGAAAGATGTTTGTGTCGCCCAAAAAAAAGCCTGTTGCATTGGCCGGGAATCGAACCCGGGCCTCCCGCGTGGCAGGCGAGAATTCTACCACTGAACCACCAATACCTGCAGTGTAAAGAAAAAGGGGGTGTTCACAGTTGCGCAAGACAAAGCAAATGCACTGACGCCAAGATGCAAGAAACTGTGTTCCCTTCTTAGCCTCCAGTCCAACAAGGAGTACGCAACACATGGCCTTCCTGCAGCCCTGCAGTCCTTGTCTCCTCGTTAGTATAGTGGTGAGTATCCCCGCCTGTCACGCGGGAGACCGGGGTTCAATTCCCCGACGGGGAGAGAGAAACCTTTTGATCCCTGCCAAAGTGGTATTTTATTGAAAGATGTTTGTGTCGCCCAAAAAAAGGCCTGTTGCATTGGCCGGGAATCGAACCCGGGCCTCCCGCGTGGCAGGCGAGAATTCTACCACTGAACCACCAATGCGTGGAGTGCAAAGAAAAAGGGGGTGTTCACAGTTGCGCAAGACAAAGCAAGTGCACTGACGCCAAGATGCAAGAAACTGTGTTCCCAACTTAGCCTCATTTCCAACTTGGAGTACGCAACACATGGCCTTCCTGCAGCCCTTGTCTCCTCGTTAGTATAGTGGTGAGTATCCCCACCTGTCACGCGGGAGACCTGGCTTCAATTCCCGGACGGGGAGAGAGAAACCTTTTGATCCCTGCCAAAGTGGTATTTTATTGAAAGATGTTTGTGTCGCCCAAAAAAAACCCTGTTGCATTGGCCGGGAATCGAACCCGGGCCTCCCGCGTGGCAGGCGAGAATTCTACCACTGAACCACCAATGCGTGGAGTGCAAAGAAAAAGGGGGTGTTCACAGTTGCGCAAGACAAAGCAAATGCACTGACGCCAAGATGCAAGAAACTGTGTTCCCGACTTAGCCTCCATTCCAACTAGGAGTACGCAACACATGGCCTTCCCGCAGCCCGAGTCTCCTCGTTAGTATAGTGGTGAGTATCTCCGCGTGTCACGCGGGAGACCGGGGTTCAATTCCCCGACGGGGAGAGAGAAACCTTTTGATCCCTGCCAAAGTGGTATTTTATTGAAAGATGTTTGTGTCGCCCAAAAAAAACCCTGTTGCATTGGCCGGGAATCGAACCCGGGCCTCCCACGTGGCAGGCGAGAATTCTACCACTGAACCACCAATGCGCGGAGTGCAAAGAAAAAGGGGGTGTTCACAGTTGCGCAAGACAAAGCAAGTGCACTGACGCCAAGATGCAAGAAACTGTGTTCCCTTCCTAGCCTCCGTTGCAAGTAGGTGTACACAACACAGGGCCTTCCCGCAGCCTTTGTCTCCTCGTTAGTATAGTGGTGAGTATCCCCGCCTGTCACGCGGGAGACCGGTGTTCAATTCCCCGACGGGGAGAGAGAAACCTTTTGATCCCTGCCAAAGTGGTATTTTATTGAAAGATGTTTG